>NC_057798.1:540575575-540875575 GCF_018294505.1 Triticum aestivum
GGACCCCCGTGTCGACCGTAGCGCTCCAACACAAGTCCGTTTCGTCCGTTTTGCGGTACGCTACACCCCTCCCGATCAACAGGACCCCCGTTTCGACCGTAGGAGGTCCGTTTCGTCCATTTTGCGGTACGCCACACCCCTCCCGATCAACAGGACCCCTGTTTCGACCATAGGAGGTCTGTTTCGTCCGTTTTGCGGTACGCCACACCCCTCCCGACGAACAGGACCCCCGTTTCGACCATAGGAGGTCCGTTTCGTCCGTGGCTGGTCGAACACAAGGCCGTTTCCTCCGTTCTGCGGTACGCCAGGCCTCCTTTCCATCGCCTGTTCCGTCCAAGCCCTCCCGATGAACACGACCACACATTCTGTTCCAACCCAGCCGGTTGGCTCCCCATGAACACGACGACGATGTTGTTTCTCCGTTCCGACCCAGCCAATGTACACGAGCCCTGGTCGTACGTATATATGCGCGAGTAGGCATTCGAGACCCCGCCCGTATGTACACATACATGGCCGCATTTTCTTTCTTGCACCCTGGCCGCTGTACGTACGTGTACATGCTACGTGCGTGCCTCTACTATGAAACGTGCACGCCTCTACATCGACCAGTATATATGTACGTACATGTTCGCGACCAGAATGACAATGCTACGTACGCTTCAACAAGGTGGGTCCCGACTGTTAGGCACTTCCTTGCGTGCTAAGATGTAGCTGGTGGGTCCCAGCAGTCAGGGGGGCGAATCGTTTTTTTTTGCCCGGACGCACTTCCTTGCGTGCGAAGATGTAGCTGCTGGGTCCCAGCAGTCAGGGGGAAATGTTTTTTTCGCGAAATACGGTGGCCCGTCCAGTGGGTCCCTGCTGTCAGGTGGAGGAATAATTATTTTGCGCGTAATAAGGAGGCACTTCCTTGCGGCCGCCGTGGACCCAGCTGTCAGTCTCTCCACGTACAGTCCACGTCCGATGGAAGCCGTTCCTTGACCACGTTGACCACACCGCGCCGAGAGCACCAGGGCGGTGGACGACGGCGAGGCCTAGGAAGGGAATGAGACGGAGGCAGGGAAGACTCGGCATTTGTTTCCCACGCGGAGGGGAGTACGACTGTACGAGGGGAGTATGAGGGTTCACTGGTTCGCTGCGGTGTGAGGCTATCGTCGCCGCAGAATAACAGTTAACAGGGGGTGTGGGTGAGTAGAGGGATGGCCTGGCCAGCGGTGGGAGTAGTAGGGGGCGGTGAGGCCTCCACCGCATCGCAGCCGGCCACGGGAGGCAGGAGCACGAGGCACGACCGGCGCTGGTTTGGGCGGCTGGAGAAAGAAGACCAGAGGTTGAAGAAGCACTACGGCCGTTGGATGGACATCGTACGGTCACTGAAGCTAGAATCGTGCATAATGACTAAGTTGACAAAGCCCTCCGTCCCCGTCAACTTAGTAGGCCCACAAGTCACCCTACCACAATACTGGGTCCCAGCTAACAGGGGGAGTATTCATTTTTGTGTGTGTAATAAGGAGGCTGAGGGAGTTTCGGACTAGGGGGTGTCCGGATAGCCGAACTATCATCATCGGCCGGACTCCAAGACTATGGAGATACAAGATTGAAGACTTCGTCCCGTGTCCGGATGGGACTTTCCTTGGCGTGGAAGGCAAGCTTGGCGATACGGACATGTAGATCTCCTACCATTGTAACCGACTCTATGTAACCCTAGCCCTCTCCGGTGTCTATATAAACCGGATGGCTTTAGTCCATAGGACGAACAACAATCATACCATAGGCTAGCTTCTAGGGTTTAGCCTCCTTGATCTCGTGGTAGATCTACTCTTGTAACCCACATCATCAATATTAATCAAGCAGGACGTAGGGTTTTACCTCCATCAAGAGGGCCCGAACCTGGGTAAAAACATCATGTCCCTCGTCTCGTGTTACCATGCGCCTAGACGCACAGATCGGGACCCCCTACCCGAGATCCGCCGGTTTTGACACCGACATTGGTGCTTTCATTAAGAGTTCCTCTGTGTCGCCGCCGATAGGCTCGATGGCTTCTTCGATCATCATCAACGATGCAGTCCAGGGTGAGACCTTCCTTCCCGGACAGATCTTCGTATTCGGCGGCTTTGCACTGCGGGCCAATTCGCTTGGCCATCTAGAGCAGATCGAAAGTTACGACCCGGGCTGTCAGGTCAGATTTGGAAGTTTGAACTTCACGGCTGACATCCGTGGGGACTTGATCTTCGACAGATTCGAGCCACAGCCGAGCGCGCCGCACTGTCACGTCGGGCATGATTTAGCTCTGCCGCCGGACAGGACCCTGGAGGCCGCACTCGAGCCCGCTCCGATCTTCAATTCGGAGCCGGCCGCGCAGATCGAGGACGGATGGCTAGACATCGCCTCGGGTGCCACAACCTCTACGGCGATAGAGCCGAACACTGATTTTGTCCCTCACGAGGCTCGTGACTCCGAGGTGCCAGACTCCCTGCCGGATTCCGAACCTCCCGCGCCCCCACCAATCGAATCCAGTTGGGCGCCGATCATGGAGTTTACGGCCCCGGACATCTTTCAACACTCGCCTTTTGGCGACATCCTGAGTTCGTTAAGGTATCTCTCATTATCAGGAGAGCCCTGGCCGGACTGCGGCCAGGACGGTTGGGATGCGGATGACGAAGAAATTCAAAGCCCACCCACCGCCCACTTGATAGCCACTGTCGATGATCTAACCGACATGCTAGACTACGACTCCGAAGACATCGACGGTATGGACGACGATGCCGGAGACGACCAAGAACCAGCGCCTACCGGGCACTGGAAAGCCACCTCGTCATATGATATATACATGGTGGATATCCCGAAGGATGGGAATGGCGAAGGGGCAGCGGAGGATGACCCCTCCAAGAAACAGCCCAAGCGCCGGCGTCAGCGGCACCACTCTAAATCCCGCCATAGCAAGAATGAAGATTCCGGCACCGGAGATAATAATACACCGGATAGCACCGAAGACAACCCACTCCAGCAAGATCCAGCGCAGGAGGAAGGGGACACCAGCCCTCATGAGAGAGCGACCAAAGAAGAGGTAGAGGACTACCTGCCTCCCTCCGGAGACGAGGCAAGCCTCGACAACGATGAATTCATCGTGCCTGAGGATCCCGTCGAACAAGAGCGTTTTAAACGCAGGCTTATGGCCATGGCGAACAGCCTCAAGAAAAAGCAGCAATAGCTTAGAGCTGATCAGGATCTGCTAGCCGACAGATGGACTGAAGTCCTCGCGGCCGAAGAGCATGAGCTCGAACGCCCCTCCAAAAGCTACCCTAAACGTAAGCTGCTCCCATGATTAGAGGAGGAGGCATATGAACCCGCATCACCAGGAGACAATACGGCTGATCGACCACCCCGTGGTCGCGACAGAGAGGCCTCTAGGCCCTTCACTAGACCCGTACCCCGGCATCGCTCAAAAAGCACAAGGCCACAGGGGAACGCTCCGGACTTGCGAGATATATTGGAGGATAGGGCAAGACAATCAAGATTGATCTATGGATCATGTGGGTGCCCCACGATATGTGACGATTACCGTCACCCCGGACACAGTAAGTCCGGCCGGGCCGAACACAACAGACAAAGCTCTTTTGAGCTCCGTCGCGATATCGCCCAGTACAGAGGCGCCGCACACCCACTATGCTTCACAGATGAAGTAATGGATCATCAAATCCCTGAAGGGTTTAAACCCGTGAATATAGAATCTTACGATGGCACAACAGACCCCGCGGTTTGGATCGAAGACTATCTCCTCCACATCCATATGGCCCGCGGTGACGATCTTCACGCCATCAAATATCTCCCCCTCAAGCTTAAAGGACCAGCCCGGCATTGGCTTAACAGCTTGCCAGCAGAGTCAATTGGGAGTTGGGAAGACCTGGAAGCCGCATTTCTCGATAACTTCCAAGGCACGTATGTGCGACCACCAGACGCTGATGACCTAAGCCACATAATTCAGCAGCCAGACGAATCGGCCAGACAATTCTGGACACGGTTCTTAACCAAGAAAAACCAAATCGTCGACTGTCCGGATGCGGAGGCCCTTGCACTTCAAGCATAATATCCGCGACGAGTGGCTTGCCCGGCACCTGGGACAGGAAAAGCCGAAATCCATGGCAGCCCTCACATCACTCATGACACGCTTCTGTGCGGGTGAGGACAGCTGGCTAGCACGCAACAACAACCTCAGCAAACATTCTGGCAGTCCGGCTACCAAGGACCGTAATGGCAGGCCGCGTCGTAACAAAAACAAACACCGCATTAACGGCGACAACAGTGAAGATACAGTAGTCAACACCGGATTCAGTGGCTCTAAACCCGGTCAACGGAAAAAGCCATTCAAAAGAACTACTCAGGGTCCATCCAATTTAGACCGAATTCTCGACCGCTTGTGCCAGATACATGGCACCCCTGAAAAGCCAGCTAACCACACCAACAGGGACTGTTGGGTATTCAAGAAGGCAGGCAAGTTAATTGCCGAAAATAGCGACAAGGGGCTGCATAGCGATGACGAGGAAGAGACCCGACCGCCGAACAATAGAGGACAGAAGGGTTTCCCCCCACAGGTGCGGACGGTGAACATGATATACGCAATGCACATACCCAAAAGGGAGCGGAAGCGTGCACTCAGGGATGTATACGCGATGGAGCCAGTTGCCCCGAAGTTCAATCCATGGTGCTCCTGCCCGATCACTTTTGACCGAAGGGACCACCCCACCAGCATTCGCCATGGTGGATTCGCCGCATTGGTTCTAGACCCAATCGTCGATGGATTTCACCTCACCAGAGTCCTGATGGACGGCGGCAGCAGCCTGAACCTGCTTTATCGGACACAGTGCGCAAAATGGGCATAGACCCCTCAAGGATTAAACCTACCAAGACGACCTTTAAAGGCGTCATACCAGGTGTAGAAGCCAATTGTACAGGCTCAGTTACACTAGAAGTGGTCTTCGGATCCCCAGATAACTTCCGAAGCGAGGAGTTAATCTTCGACATAGTCCCGTTCCGCAGCGGCTATCATGCCTTGCTCGGACGTACCGCGTTCGCAAAGTTCAACGCGGTGCCGCACTACGCATACCTCAAGCTCAAGATGCCAGGCCCTCGAGGAGTCATCACGGTCAATGGAAACACTGAATGCTCCCTCCAAACGGAGGAACATACAGCGGCTCTCGTGGCAGAAGTACAAAGCAGCCTCTTAAGGCAATTCTCGAGTCCGACCGTTAAGCGGCCGGACATAGCTAAGCGCGCCTAGAGTAACCTACAACAAGACCACCTGGCACGTTCCGAGCATGTGTAGCTGTGCGGCCCCAACCCCAGCCCCTATAAAATGTCAAGACAGGTCCTTCGCGTATACCATTACGCTCTGAAGATACCATGGGCATGGGGAGAGCGGCGCGACCACGATAGGCCCAGACTGCGGTTCAACCACACCAGGGGCTCTCAAGTGTGTCGTCCCTTTTTTCTTTTTCTTTCTTTCTACTTTTTACCCGCAGGACTCCGTTCGTCAGAGGCCCTGTCTGGCAATAGACCTGCCGAACTCACGATGCAACAGCCAGGGAAGAAGAAAGGCTACAGCAAATATTTAAGTGGTCTCCATTACGAGCATTAAATCTGTTTTATGTACCATTCCGCAGCCTACCCCTGGAGGGGGACATATTTTACAGTCCCATCCCTTGCTTATCGCACCATTTGTATCATTCTGCACTTATAGCAGTTTTTCTTGAATAAGTAATGCAGCATCCTTTTGCTTCCAATTGCATTTCTCCTTTATACATATGTTCATTTATGACATTAAGCATCCATACGTTTTGGTATGGCTAAATACACCAGGGGCTTATGTTTCCCGCATCATGGTGTGATAAGTCCGAACACTTTCACAAGTGCGGCACCCCGAACTTATAGCACTATATGCATCAGCTCCGAATCATGTCTTGGGTCAATAGTTGGGTTTGCCCGGCTCCCATGTTTTGGTGCCTTACATTCCGTTGTATCGGCTAAGGTAGCACTGGGAGAACCACTGCGATTGCGCCCCAGTTGAGCTGGGTTAACGCCTCAGTGGAGAAAGCTAAAACTGACCGTCATGATGAGGCGAGAGCTGGTCGCTGTTCGAGAGGTTTTTGCGAGTCCTTAAAGACTTATGCCGCTTAGAGCGAGGAACCGGATTTTGTCCGGCCCAGGCGTGGATAGCGCCCCAAATTTGGCCTTCCGAAGACTAGGGGCTTCACCGAAATTTAAAATTATAGAATTCTATGGCTAAGTGAGAGTGTTCAAGCACTATAAGTCTGGTTGCCTTGTTCGTTGCATTGAGCGCCTCCCTAGATGGACCCAAATATCGGAACAAGAGCGCTCAAATTTATCCCGAACACCCCAGCACTCGTGGCGTGGGGGCTGAAGCCGACGACTTGCCATCTCTCAGATTTGATAAACAGCCGCACAGAAGGTAATATTTTAAGTTAAAAAGCGTTGCTTCGCGCAAATGAACTAAGTTTTCAGCGCACAGGATAACAAAATGCGAGTCTACTAAAATATTACATCTTTTGAGCACTCACCCGCAATAGTGCGGGCGCCCTTCAGCACACTCTTATAATACATCTCGGGCGTGCGATGCTCCTTGCCCTCTGGTGGGGGGTCCGTCACAAGCTTCTGGGCATCCATCTTGCCCCAGTGCACCTTTGCGCGGGCAAGGGCCCGACGGGCGCCCTCAATACAAGCGGAGTGCTTGATAACTTCAACCCACGGGCACGCATCCACCAGCCGCCGCACCAGGCCGAAGTAGCTCCCAGCATAGCCTCCTTAGGCCACAGCTGAACTATGAGGCCCTTCATGGCCTGTTCGGCTGCCTTGTGGAGCTCGACCAGCTGCTTCAGCTGGTCGCTAAGGGGCACCGGATGTCCGGCCTCAGCATACTGAGACCAGAAGACCTTCTCCGTTGAGCTCCCCTCCTCAGCCCGGTTGAATGCGGCAGCATCGGACATGCTGCGAGGAAGATCTGCGAACGCTCCTGGAGAGCTCCAAATTCGGGTAAGCGACAGGTAATTAACACTCACATGCTTACTTTGCATGAAAAATGCCTTACCCGCTGCTATTTTCTTTACCGCCTCGATATCCTGGAGGGCCTTGTAGGCTTCGACCTTAGCGGCTTTGGCACTCTCAAGAGCCGTTGCAAGCTCAGACTCTCGAGTCTTCGAGTCACGCTCCAGGCTCTCATGTTTCTTCACGAGATCCTGGAGCTCTTGCTGTACCTCCGCCACCCGCGCCTCCTGTTTCTCTCGCTCGGTGCGCTCCGCAGCCGCATTGCGTTCGGCCGCGGCCACCGCCTCTTTCAGGGTCGCCACCTTGTTAGTGGCCCCTGCAATACCCATGTTATCCTCGTCATTCTTTTTGCAACCAAAATCCTTTTCTGTAAGGTGCAATTTTAATAAGGTGTTACTCACCTTCCTTGTCCTCGAGCTACTTCTTGGCATGGCCAAGCTCGTTCTCGGACCGCTCGAGGTTCTTCTTCAAAGTATCGACCTCCGCAGTCAGTGCGGCAGAGGTTAGCAGTGCAGCCCCCAATCCCATACTGACATATTTTTCATGACTGTTGTGTATATCTTATTAGATCCTCAGTCCGGCTTTTCTTTCCGAGCACCGACCCGAGCATCAGGGGCTACTGTCTATGCGGTACCATTTTATACATATTGAAATTCTTACCTCAAAGCCTGTTAGAAGGCTGCTGCAGGCTTCGGTCAGCCCGCTCTTGGCGAGCTGCACCTTCTGAATCACCGCACTCATAACAGTGCGGTGTCCCTCTTTAATAGAGGCGCCGTTGAGCGCCTCCAGCAAATTATCCGGCACCTCCGGTTGGATGGAGGCAGCCGGCGTCATGGTCTTGCCCTTCTTGCGAAGGTGTCGCCCGCCGGACTTCGGAGCCACTGTGGGTTCCAGAGCCGAGTTCGGTGCAAAGTCCGGAAGGTTGTCCTGCGACACCTCCGGGGCCTCCTCCTCCTAGAGGGTCCCTTCCTGGGATCCCACCTCGGCGTTGTCCGTGTCACGGGGGGTGGAGGCGGTCGGAAGAGAATCCATATCCGACGCACCTAAGGACCCGCTCGACGAAGCGGGGAGATTGTCCTTGGGCGGACTGTAGGGTTGTATGCGGCATTAGAAAGACATTGCGTGGCAAAGAAAAAAGATAAACCATGAAGTTATTCGGGAGTCCGTATACTCACGATCTCGCTAGGGGCTTGGCCCTTGGAGGCCAGTCCTCGTCATCGTCACTGGCGTTGGCGGAGCAGTCCGGGGGAAGAGTTTTTCCCCTCTTGGACCCTTCGGCCTCCCTTGTTGGGGAGGCCTTCCTTTTCTTCTCTCCCCCCGCTGGGGAAGAGGCTTTCTTCTTCTCCTCCTCACCTTGGTGAGAGGAGTCGGCCTCGGATTCATCAGCCGATAGCACCTGAAAACGGGAACTCTTTCGAGTCCCCGTGGCCTTCTTCTTGGCCTTCTTCTCCGGCACCACATGGGGTGCCGGAGCCAGCAGCCCCGTCAAACGGGCGTCCGCTGGGTCCTCTGGCAATGGGGTCGGACAGATAGCCTGTGCGGCCTTCTTCAGCCAGTCCTGTCAAAGGAAAGGGAGTTTAGATCTCGCATAGAGTCAAACTATGGAAAACACGCGTCCCATAAAGGACAGAATCACTTACCTCATCAACTGGACGCTCCAAGCTGAATCCCCGATCTTCGGTAGCGGATGCGGGAGCCTCGGCGCCCTTGAACATCACCTTCCAAACATCTTCGTACGTAGTGTCGAAGAGCCCCTTCAAAGTCTGGTGCTGCGCCGGATCGAACTCCCACATGTTGAAGCCCCGTCGTTGGCACGGGAGAATCTAGCGGATGAGCATGACCTGGACTATGTTGACAAGCTTGAGCTTCTTGTCCACCAGCTTTTGGATGCAGGCTTGGAGTCTGGTCAGCTCCTCTGAATCACCCCAAATCCGGCCACTCTCTTTCCAGGAGGTAAGCCGTGTGGGGATGCCGGATCTGAATTCGGGGGCCGCTGCCCAATCAGGGTCACGCGGCTCAGTGATGTAAAACCACCCCGATTGCCACCCCTTGATGGTTTCCACAAAGGTGCCCTCCAGCCACGTAACGTGGGACATCCTGCCCACCATGGCGCCTCCACACTCCGCTTGGGTGCCCTTCACAACCTTCGGCTTGACATTGAAGGTCTTGAGCCACAAGTCGAAGTGGGGCTGGATGCAGAGAAAGGCCTCACACACGACGATAAACGCCGAGATGTTGAGGATGAAATTCGGGTCCAGATCGTGGAAATCCAGGCCGTAGTAGAACATGAGCCCCCGGACAAAGGGATGGAGCGGGAAGCCCAGTCCGCGGAGGAAATGGGGAAGGAATACTACCCTCTCATGGGGCTTGGGGGTGGGGATGAGCTCTCCCTCATTGGGGAGCCGGTGCGCGATTTCGCTGGACAAGTATCCGGCGTTGCGTAGCTTCTGGATCTGTCCCTCCGTGATGGAGGAGGCCATCCACTTGCCTCCTGCTCCGGACATATTTGGAGAAGGTCGAGGTGAGATGTGTGGGCTTGGGCGCTGGAGCTCGAGTTCGTAGAGATGGATAAGCCAAGGAGGAAGAAGGCGCAGGTAAAAGGGTTGGATCTTTATCCCCTTATATGGGTGGACGCAAACATGCGTCCCCACCGGCCTGATAAAACTCGCTTATCCCCCAAGGGCCTTAATCAATGGCGCGGTTGGGTTACCCACGTCCGTATTGATGGGAATCCCGGAATAAGGGGAACACGATCTCTGCTTCGACAAGACGTGCCAAGGAAACCGCTTCGGTAAACATGCTGAGGTGGTACAATAAAGACAATTTAAGTAAACGCTTGGTAGTGGTGTGACGTCACGCCATCAAATACGTCAGCAGATTGAACTTGTGTAAATATTATTCTCTCTACGGTGGTATGTGGAAATTATTTTGCAGAGCCGGACACTATCCTGGTGTTCACAATCTTCTATGAATTATTCAGAGGGAGAACCCGCCTTGCAATGCCGAAGACAACATGCACGCCGGACTCGTCGTCATTGAAGCCTGGTTCAGGGACTACTGAGGGAGTTCCGGACTAGGGGGTGTCCGGATAGCCGAACTATCATCATCGGCCGGACTCCAAGACTATGGAGATACAAGATTGAAGACTTTGTCCCGTGTCCGGATGGGACTTTCCTTGGCGTGGAAGGCAAGCTTGGCGATACGGATATGTAGATCTCCTACCATTGTAACCGACTCTGTGTAACCCTAGCCCTCTCCGGTGTCTATATAAACCGGATGGCTTTAGTCCATAGGACGAACAACAATCATACCATAGGCTAGCTTCTAGGGTTTAGCCTCCTTGATCTCATGGTAGATCTACTCTTGTAACCCACATCATCAATATTAATCAAGCAGGACGTAGGGTTTTACCTCCATCAAGAGGGCCCGAACCTGGGTAAAAACATCGTGTCCCTCGTCTCCTGTTACCATCTGCCTAGACGCACAGATCGGGACCCCCTACCCGAGATCCGCTGGTTTTGACACCGACAAAGGCATTTCCTTGCGTGCGAAGATATAGCTGGTGGGTCCGAGCTGTCAGCGGCGGTAATGTTTTTTTCGCGAAATACAGAGGCCCTTTCGGTGGGCCCCTGATGTCAGGTGGAGGAATCATTATTTTGCGCGTAATAAGGAGGCATTTCCTTGCGTGCGGCCGTGGACCCAGCTGTCGGCCTCTCCATGTACAGTCCACTTCAGATGCATGTCGGTCGTTGACCATGTTGACTAGGCCGCGCCGAGAGCACCAGGGCGTTGGACAACGGCGAGGCCTAGGAAGGGAATGAGACGGAGGCAGGGAAGACTCGGCATTTGTTTCCCACGCGGAGGGGAGTACGACTGTACGAGGGTTTACTGGTTCGTCTGCTGTCGCCGAAGAATAACAGCAGGTGTGGGTGAGTAGAGGGATGGCTAGGCCAGCGATGGGAGTATGGTGGGGCGGTGAGGCCTATGCGGCAGCACAGCCGGCTGCGGTGAGGAGGGAGCAGGCAGTCCCGTCGTCGCTTGTTTGAGCGGCTGGAGCAGGAAGAGCAGAGATTGAAGAAGCACGACGGCCGTTGGATGGAAATCCAACAATCATTGCTTGTGCGTCAACCTTTTTTTAGGAAACCTCAAATCGGTGGAAAACAGCATACAACCCATCTACCATTATTTCTAATAATTTACAGCCCATTTGCTAATTCTTAAGGGGTTTTTTAGAGCCCATATTCTTTTTGTTAGCATTACAGCCCATATTGTGGCCACGGTTAAAAAATTATACGGAATTTTGCATATTTCGGTGCGGTCCGAACTGTTTTTAATCCTAAAATTTTGAGTCACATTCAAACTGATTTTAAAAATAAATGTATATCAATATAAAGTCCAACAAATTGTCCACGCATAAAAATCAATGCAATTTAAAATCTCGAAATGAAAAGAAGAAATTTGAAACTAATTGCCGGTTTGATGTGTTTTAAAAATGTACAACCCATTCTTCATTACTGATAGGGCATTTTCTCGGCCAACCGAATGAAGCTCTCCTCGTCTTGAAAGATTTGCAGCCCAACAGGCCTGACAAAGTGACTTACTTGGCAAATCACAAAAAAACTGGGCTGTGGCCGTGGACCCAGCTGTCAGCCTATCCACGTACAGTACTTTTCCGATGGAAGTCGGTCATTGACCACATTGACCACGCCGCGCCGAGAGCACCACGGCAGTGGACGATGGCGAGGCCTGGGAAGGGGACGACATAGAGCCGGGGAAGATGCGGCAGTGGATGCCCACGCGTAGAGGAGTATGAGGGTTCACTCGTTCGACTGCGGTGTGAGGCTGCCGTTGGCGCAGAATAACAGGGGGTGTTGGTGAGTGGGGGGATGGCCTGGCCAGCGGCAGGAGTAGTAGGGGGCGGTGAGGCCTCCGCGGCATCACAGCCGGCCACGAGAGGCAGGAGCAGGCGGCACGACCGGCGCTACTTTGGGCGGCTGGAGCAAGAAGACCAGAGGTTGAAGAAGCACGATGGCCGTTGGATGGACATCGTACGGTCACTGCAGCTAGAATCGTCCATATTGACTAAGTTGACAAAGCCCTCCGTCCCCGTCAACTTAGTGGGCCCAACTGTCGTCCTCTCCATGTACAGTATACTTCTGATGGAAGTCGTTCCTTGACCACGTTGACCACGCCGAGTTCCGTTACATGCATGCGTCCATGGGCGTGGTGCGTCCCCACTGTCAGCCTCTCACGTACAGTCATCTTCGCAGCGATAGCCTGGCCGGCGGTGGGGTAGCGCTTCGCCGTGATGCGTGCTATGCAGAGCCGCTAGCCGCCGGAGGCCGGACCAGGCGGTCCCGGCGACGCTGGAGGAAGAAGACGAGAGATTGAAGGTGCATGCCAGCTGTTGGACATAAATCCAATGGCTGTAGATGTCACAATCATTTGTTGACCAAGTTGACAACGCCCTGCGTAGGCTTCGACCTATTGGCCCACATGTCAGCATGCAAAAATGTGGCATATATTTAACCCATGTTTTCTAGAATGTACAGTCCATTTGCTGGGTTGGGTGAACAAATAATTTCGCGTCAATCAAGCCCATTTATATTTTCTAAGAAATCCCAGCCCATTTGCACTTCCTTGAAATACACGAATTAGCTGGGCTCGTTATATTTTCTAAGAAATCCCAGCCCATTTATACACGAATCCCAGCCCATGTCGAGAAGCACTAGCGTTGAGTGAGGACCTGGACCTGGAAAGAGTACATATTGCTACTGACTGTCTAAGAGTCGTCCGGGAAATCGAAGCACCAAAGAACCTTGGTGGACATTGTATGGTGTTTCATGAGATCAAAGAACGAAGCAATTTATTTAGGGCTTGTCTTTTTAGTCATGAATAGCGCGAATGTAATGAGGAGCCTCATAGACTAGCACGTATGGCTACGCCTCTTGATATAGGTAGGCATGTGTGGCTTGATGCAACACCTGCTCATTTATGTATCCCTGTAAGCATTGAACTTAGGCAATAAAGTGCGCTGTGATTCTCAAAAAACAAAATGTTGGGCTCGTTATATATATAATGTTATGTTAGAAGGAGCAATTAATATCAAAGAATTAACCAGAGAGGCACATTTTCTTTATATATAATTAATAAATTAACGAGTTATTGCTCAAAATAAAAATGAGCGCGTTATTATTAAATTGGTCCTTAAAATCTTCGCAAGCTTTTGTACGCAATCACCAGGATTTTCCTTGCCCGTGAGTCAAAAACAACCAAGATTTTCCTTGCCAACTTTCGTTAAACATTTACTTTTATAAGTTAATAACACGTGGGATGTTTTTATAATGTATATATAAGTCTCTATAAAATATACGATAATAGTAATAATATAAATATATATAATGTGGTTAGAAGGGAAAACATAAATTGGACACAAAATTATTATTCTTATATATAGATAAATATAACAGAGACCTGCGTTTTATTAAAAAATACATCGGGCTGCCGATCTTTAAGAAAAAGCCCATAGGCCTTTATGGACCTCAAAAAATAAGTTGAAACCACTGTCTCCGTATGTCGTGGGCTACGCATGCTAAAATACAAAACCTAGGCCTAGCTGATACTTGTTCGCCCTCTGAAAAAAATAATACCAGATCCCCGAGCGAACTGGATTAAAGAGGGGGCCGGCGGCACGAGTGAAGAAGCACATCAGGAGCGATTTTTTTTCTTCAGTGGATGGCTCTCGATAGCCTTTTTTTACTTGCCTCTGCACCATACAACTTGTATTTTTAGCCTCCCAGTCTGTCGTGGTGGACCAGCAGCCCATTTGCTGGGCGGGCCAACCTACAGGAACCAGCACTCGATTTTTCATGAAGCCCCCAAAACAACGCAATACTATGTTTGTTTTGAGGCCGAAAACATTACGGCAGGGTTGAGCAGGGGAGAGGGGAAGACATAGTAATAAAAAGATTAAAAAGAGCTGATGCGCCGTTGCTACCCTAACAAAGCAGGTGCAATTCTTCTCAGGAAGAAGGTGTGCCGTTGACACCCACACGTCACATACCCCACAGTAGGCATACTAACAAGTTCACACACAAATACAACAGAAAGGGTAAACATTCGTATCAAACTCATGTTCACAGGACATGTTCATATTCATAGCCAACATTCACTATCAACAACTCAAAAGATTCATATATACACAAGCTCAACAAATCTATGCATCCAAATGATTGATAGATCACACGACAATATTCATGCATAATTCACAAAAAGATTCAGATATACACATGTTCAGTATGTTTATGCATCCAAATGATTGAGATCACAGCCAATATGATCCATGGACGAACTTTAATTACCTAGGGTACAGACTGGTAAATGGTGTTTAGTCGAAGGTACTTCTTGCTAAAATTAGTTCTTGTACGAGTAAACTTTCGAGTACATAAGAGGCAGCACAGACAATCTGAACTTTGCTTGTAGGTTTATCCTCAAATAGTGGCCTCGTGCCAAGCGAGGTTTGAGCAACTTGGCCACTACTTTCATCCAACTAGTTTATTGGCTCATCTTGGTCATGTAGCTCGCCAAATTCTACATTGCAGACGAGAAAGGAGGCAGTTGAGAAAATGAACCACCCAAATTTTTTGTGCAGTTCAACTGAAATGGAGCATCCCTGGCGTGCAGACTGATTAAGTGCCAGATGAATATATGCGTCAACCAACTTGTCTGGAATATTTAGACTCCATGCCATACAGTTCGCTACCATATCTGCCGATAACCAAAAGGCACAAGTTGGGACCAAAGACCGGACTGTGTTCTTCTGGGCTATGCGCCAAGCAATATTTTTAGCGTTCTGTAGGACCTTGAAGTATGTCTAGAGGGGGGGGGTGATTAGACTACTTGACCAATTAAAAACTTAACCTTTTCCCAATTTTAGAGTTTGGCAGATTTTAGCAATCTTTGGACAAGTCAAGCAATCAACACACAAATCAAGCAAGCATGCAAAGAGTATATAGGCAGTGGAAATTAAAGCATGCAACTTGCAAGAAAGTAAAGGGAAGGGTTTGGAGGATTCAAACGCAGTTGGAGACACAGATGTTTTTGGCGTGGTTCCGATAGGTGGTGCTATCGTACATCCACGTTGATGGAGACTTCAACCCACGAAGGGTAACGGCTGCGCGAGTCCACGGAGGGCTCCACCCAAGAAGGGTCCACGAAGAAGCAACCTTGTCTATCCCACCATGGCTGTCGCCCACGAAGGACTTGCCTCACTAGCGGTAGATCTTCACGAAGTAGGCGATCTCCTTGCCCTTACAAACTCCTTGGTTCAACTCCACAATCTTGTCGGAGGCTCCCAAGTGACACCTAGCCAATCTAGGAGACACCACTCTCCAGGAAGTAACAAATGGTGCGTTGATGATGAACTCCTTGCTCTTGTGCTTAAAATGATAGTATCCCCAACACTCAACTCTCTCTCATAGGATTTGGATATGGTAGAAAGAGGATTTGAGTGGAAATCAACTTGGGGAAGGCTAGAGATCAAGATTCATGTGGTAGGAATGGAATATCTTGGCCTCAACACATGAGTAGGTAGTTCTCTCTCAGAACTGGTAAGTTGGAAGTGTAGGTTTGTTTTGATGGCTCTCTCCACGAATGAAGAGGAGGTGGAGGGGTATATATATAGCCTCCACACAAAATCTAACCGTTACATACAATTTACCAATCTCTGTGGGACTGAATCAACAAACTCGGTCAGACCTATTTAGTAAACCTAGTGACCGTTACGATTTTCGGTGGGATCGACATGCAACTCGGTAGGACTGATATGATTAGGGTTAGGGCTTAACATAATCTCGGTGAGACCGATTACACAAACTCGGTGAGACCGAATTTGGTAATTAGCTAACCAGAGAGTTGGTCAGGTAAACTCGGTGGGACCGATTCGCTCTTTCGGTGAGACCGAAAAGTTACAAAAGGGGAACAGAGAGTTTACATTGCAATCTCGGTGGGACCGATCGCTCACTTCGGTTAGACCGAAATGTTACAAAGGGAAACAGAGAGATTACAATCCCATCTCGGTGAGACCGAGATCCCTATCGGTGAGACCGATTTGCCTAGGGTTTGTGGCAGTGGCTATGACATCTGAACTCGGTGGCGCCGAATAGAAAGAATCGGTGTGACCGATTTTGGCTTTAGGTTTAGGTCATATGAGGATGTGAGAAAGTAGTTGAGGGTATTTGGAGCATATCACTAAGCACTTGAAGCAAGAGGCTCATTAAGCAACACTTCATCCCTCCTTGATAGTATTAGCTTTTCCTATAGACTCAATGTGATCTTGGATCACTAAAATGTAAAAGGAAGAGTCTTGAGCTTTTGAGCTTGAGACAATCCTTTGTCCTTGATATTTTGAGGGGTCCACTTTCATCATCCATGCCATGCCATTCATTGAGCTTTCCTGAAATAATAGTCTTGGAATAGCATTAGCTCAATGAGCTATATGTTGTTATGAATTACCAAAACCACCTAGGGATAGTTGCACTTTCAGTCTCCCCCTTTTTGGTAATTGATGACAACATATAGATCAAAGCTTCGACAATAAATAATAAGATTGTAAAACATCGTCGCTTTGAGAAGTATGTGATAAGCAAGAGCTCCCCCTAAATTTGTGCATAGTTTAAGATTTGCTTTGGACTGCAAATGCACAAGGAATTAGGCTCATGGGTTACTCTTCCATGTCACATACATCTTGGTGGAGCGCTCAAAATAATAAAGATTGAATACATGCACTCATCACCAAGCA
Source organism: Triticum aestivum (assembly GCF_018294505.1). Taxonomy (NCBI): domain Eukaryota; kingdom Viridiplantae; phylum Streptophyta; class Magnoliopsida; order Poales; family Poaceae; genus Triticum; species Triticum aestivum. The sequence goes on from NC_057798.1 coordinate 540,592,428, forward strand.
AAGTGAATGATCATATAAGGATAGGTAAGATAATGTCATCAAACATGCATAAGTGTAGCTTATGATCAAACACATGATCATCAATGTCTCACAGGTAATTGCATAGTATCTCAAGCAATCAAAAGCAAACAAAGTTTAACCACCAAAGCAAGAGAAAAAAACAAAATAAAACAACACTCTCTCTCTCTCGAAGCCTATGATCTATACATTTTTCTCCCCCTTTGGCAACAAGTTACCAAAAAGTTCATAAAAAATGCATAGTGCTAGATCGACTCTCACGCTTGGTCTTCAGGTGGTGGTGGTGTAGAGATGGCTCCTTGGACGAAGGCTTCAGTTGATGTAGAGGGAGCTGGAGGAGTTGGTGCTAGAGCTGGTTGTCCTGGAGCTATAGAAGCTGTTCCTGGTGCAGATGATGTGGCTCTAGTGTTTGTCATAGGCACGGCAGCTGACCTCTGAGCTCTAGGCACTCTGGCAAATGCATCAGTGGCTGTCTTGCCCTTCCTCTCCTGCATGTCTTCCTGAAGCTGCTCCACAACTGACTGAATCTCAGTTACTTTAACATCAAGATCATAGAATTTTTGTTCCATGATTCTTTCCAGGCTCTCCTGGTTTTGAGTTAGGGTGGCCAACCCCTTCTCAATCCTCAGTGTTGATGCTATCAAGTAACCAAGCTGCTCCTGTTTGTTCTTCAAGAAATACTCATATGCCTCCTCTTGAGTTGGCATCTTGGCAGCCTTCTCTTTCCTTGCCTTCTCCTTCTTCTCTTGAGCTTGCACTGATGATGGTTCATTCTCAATCATGACAACTTGATTGTCCTCAAAGTCTGGATGAAGAGCAAAATGTTCCTTATCCAACAGATATTTGCCTGTGCCCATCTTTGAGTTTATCAACTCCTGAATCTGTGGGGCATATCCACAACTTCTCTTCTGGTCTGCTGCGGTCCTCTTAATGGTTTCAACCATAAGGCTCATGACCTTGAATTTCTATGGCACATCAAATATATGCAGCAAGTTAATTGCATGCCTTCTAATCATGTTGTGGTCACCTGATTTGGGCAAAAGAGTGTGCCTTAAGATCTGGTTGATTGTAGGCAGCCCTGACAGAAGAAAATGAACTGATCCAAACTTGAAAATCTCAAGTGCTTCATCAGGGATCTCCTTGTACATATGTGACATTGAGTTATGATCCATTTTCTTCTTGGCATAGACATCCAAGTCATCTTCACTCTCCTTGGGGGCATTGATCAGATTGGCCCATTCTTCTATGGTTGACTGGTACCTCGTTCCTTCTGACACCCACACTATCCTGCCATCTGGATAGAAGTGTGCTGTGGAGTAGAATTGCATAATGAGTTCATCATTCCAGTTGGTGAGCTTCTGCCCAACAAAATCTGCAACTCCACAAGCTTCAAAACTATCTTGCACTCCAGGATAGTGTTCCTCATTTTCTTTCATGTAGGTCCAGTCGACCCACCTCATATCACACACTATGGGCTTCTTGTCCAACAAGATTGTCTCATAGAAGTCCTGATGTTCCTTTGTATGGAACCTGTAATCAACATCAGTCTTTCTCCTGGTGGCATATGGATCTGACTCTCTCCATAGCCTCAACCCTAGATCTCTCCTGATCTTCATGTTCTCAGCCACAGGATGAGCATCATTGTGGTCTAGGATCTTGGGTTTGAGCTTCCTTAAGATCTGCCCTTCTTCATCTTCCTCAGCAGCAACCTCAGGCATTGGAGCCTTGTTCTTCTCAGCTGCTAGTATACTCCTGGTATTTCTCTTTGGTGCAATCTTGGGCTTGGAGGCAGCTTTGGGTGCTTCTTTGGGCTTTGATGTTGCAGCCCCTGATCTTATAGCATCACCCATATGCTTCTGTGTCTTGGGTGCTGGTGCAGCAACCTCTTCTTCCTCTTCCATCATGGAAGGTTGTCCAACAACTCTGGCCATGGTCTTCTTGACCCTTTCCTTCCTTTTCTTTCCTTCTGCAGCTGGCTCTTTGGGATCAGGCATTTCAGGTACTTGAGTTGATGCTCTAGCTTTGGACATTAGCTGTCTTCCTACTGGCCTTTTGATCTTCATGCCTGGCTTTACTGCAGTTGAGTTGTGCACCTTTTTGAGCACTACCTTCTTGGAAGTAGCCTCATCTTCAACTTCCACATAATCCTCATCCTCAGAGTCTGAGGTTTTCTTCCTTCTTTCTCTTGTGGCTGCTTTGGGCAAATTGCTTGGAGTGCTTCTGCTCCCATCATCTGAGCTGCTAGAGGGACTAGTGCCCTCACTCATGTGAATCTGCTCTGCTGACTTGTTCTGACTATCACTTTGGTCTGACATGCTGCAAACACTGACTGCTGACTTTGTGAATAGTTATAGATGAGATAGAGTAGATGAGCATCACAAAATGCAGAGATTTTTGCAAAAGAATGATTCAAAAACTTAGTTTTAGTTTCCACATAAAGCATTTCAGATCTATCTACTTTCAAACTCGGTGATACCGAAGCAGGTTTTGGAACCTAAACTAGTGAACTCGGTCAGACTGAGTCACAGTTCGGTGGCACCGAGACTGCTAGGGTTTCACAAAGTTCTAAAATCGGTCACACCGATTTGTAATTCTCGGTCAGACCGAGAGTTACTAGTGCAATGGCGTTAGCCAAATCGATGGGACCGAGTTTTTCAACTTGGTGGGTCCGAGATGGTTTCGGCGGAAACCTAACCCTAAATTCTTGAATCACATCTATTCTAAGGATCATATTGATTGGATAGGAGTGTTTCAATCGTGGCAAGATACATGATGAACACAATGTGCTAGGAATCAGACGAAGATAGCACTGTGATCGAGTCCATACCCTAGCTCGGCGATGAACTCGCTACGGCGGCAACGGCTGGTGTGAAATCCATTGACGGCGGCAGAGACCAGCGACAGGAGGTGGCTGGCGACAAGGAGACGATCCGGAGACCCTGGAGGCAGAGTGAGCAATGCGCGGGCGAAGGGGTTTGGAGGTATTTCCAAATTTTTGCCCGTGACTATATATAGCCCGACCCTGTCGGTGTGACCGAGTGGAACAACTCGGTGACATTGAGATGCATAACTGTATACAGTTACTGCAACTCGGTGGGACCGAAAAGTTCAAATCGGTTGCACCGAGATTGTAAACCTAGATCGACTTAGTGATCTCGGTGGGACCGAAATGGTGGAATCGGTCAGACCGAGAATCACAAAGAAGTTTTGGAAGTTTAAGTCTCTGACGAATCAGGGACTCCGAGTGCTCCTCACACAGAGTGGTTCGAATCTGACTTGATCAAATTTTGTGATGTAGCATGAATAGAGTTTGAGATGAGAAAATCATAGATAGCTAGAGAAGGTTCTTAGGCATTCTTGTCCATCCACTTGGTCAAAGAAAAAGAAACCAATCAATCAAAACAACAAGTGGATGTCCTCGAATGAGTAAAATATGCAACCAACATGCTCACACAATAAAATGACAAATGAAATATGTGGCAAAGCATGCACAACCAAATCTAGCATCTATCAAACAATTGGCGATGACTAGGTCATCTATATATGAGTATATTGACTTAGGAGTCAAATGAGAACATTTGATCATAGGTCATACTCATCATTTAAGCTCAAGTGGGGTTACCACTTTTACATAATGCATTGATGTGTTCACACCATTAGAGTTGCTTTGACTCAATTCTTAGAGTTAATCTCCCCCTAGATGTGAGATCCCCTTTTAGAGGAATGAACTAACCTCGGGTTTTGTCGATGATGACTTCATGTAGGTGTTGAAGATGTGAATGCTCAATGTTGATGTAGATCATTTGGAGCAATCTTTTGGAGTGAGTTGCACTTTCAACATACCTACATGGGTTAGTCCCACAAGGAACAAAACAAGAATATCCATAGACATAGAGTGATGCACACACAAGATGATGTCCATGAAATCATTAGGTTACCTTGTCCCTTGCCTTACCAACATGAGGGTTTGTGACTCCTTGAACTAGTGCAAGATGTGGAAGTTGATTGCACTTGTTCTTGCCGTAATGATATGAGTGAAGAATGTTGGCGGAGTCACCCTCAAGAACTCTCTATTTCTTCTTCTTTGGGATCCACATCATCTTGATGGGAATCCTTGGAGTTGTAGTTGTACTTGATGAAGTATAACTTGACGTAGTCTTGGGAACCCACTTGACCAAGGCCTTGGGTGCTTCTTCAAATGCATCAATCTCCTCTTGAAGCTTGTCCTTGCCTTTGTTCTTGTGGTCTTGTGGTGGAAGATCATCTTGCGTTTGTGTTCTCTTGAAGGAAGTAGGATCATACTTCTCTTGTTGAGGAACAAACTTCGTCTTGGGGTATTGATCTTCTTCCCACTCAACACCATTGGCATTGAACTTTCATTCAAAACCAACACCTTGATTCTTCCGGTGCCTTCCTTGCTTGCGTACAATTTCCTCGAATTGCTTACTCCCGGCAAGACTCTTGTGTACACCTTTCTCTATAATTCCCTTCAATAAGCTATTTTCTTGCTCAAGTGTAACTTGGCTAAGAGAATCATTAGTGGAATCAAGAGATCTACTAGAAGCAACAATATTGGATTTGGCATAATCATTGTTACTACTATAGGAAGAATCTTTCTTGTTCTTGTTACTAGACTTGACTTGAGGCATGTAAGTGGATAAGAGTAAACACTTGACAATATAAGAAGAACTTTTCTTGCGAAGATCATCATTGATTGCCTTTAAGAACTCATGCTCTTGCTCAAGATTGAGCTTTTCAAAGCGTAACTTCTCATGAGCCCTTAAAAGTTCTCGATGATTCTGGAAGATAGTTTCATGAGCTAACTTAAGAGTGTTTAGTTCTTTAGTTAGAATCTCAATCTTCTCCTTATCATTGTCATTCGTTTTATCTTGTTTAGCATGATTAATTGACGTTCCATCATAGTATTCATCACTAGAGTTGTCAACAAGTAAATCATCATCCCCTAGCAAGTCATCTTCATCACTATTGAAATCAACATACTTGGGATGTGTTACCTTTGGACCTTTGGCCATGAAGCATCTTCAAATTCCTTCATTTGGTGAGTCAAATATGTCGTAGGAGTTGGTTGACACAAGTGCTAGACCGGAAACACCTTCATCTTGAGTATATTCGGAGTCGGAGTGATAGCTTCTCTCGGAGTGATGGTCGGAGTCGGAGCCGGATACCCATTCACCAACATGAGCTTGATGTCTTCATTTTGTGTAGCTCCTTGATGACTTGTCCTTCCTTTCCGAATCCTTATTTCTCTCTGAGGGTCTTCGTTCATAACGATCATCTCTACTCCTTCTCTCTCTTGGTGGTGATTCTTATCTTCTTTTGTGGGGTGCCGTACACTCATTGGAATAGTGTTCGGGTCTTCCACAATTGTAGCAATTGCGCTCTCGACTAGAAGATCTTTTGTCATTGTATGACCTTGACTTGGAGCTTCTTTCTTTGCTTCTACTCTTGTAGAATTTGTTGAAGTTCTTCACCATTAAGCTCAATTCTTCATTGAAGGTTTGTTTCTCACTTGATGATGTGGGGGCTTCACATGAGGCTTTGTAAGCACCACTTGACTTATTGTGAAGTTCTTCCTTATCCTTAAGTGACATCTCATGAGCAACAATTCTTCCAATGACTTCTGTTGTCTTGAGATCTTTGTAGTTTGGCATCATTTGGATCAATGTGCACACAGTATCATATTTTCCATCCAATGCTCTTAGGATCTTCTTGATGATGAATCTGTCGGTCATCTCTTCACTCCCTAAGCCGGCAATCTCATTTGTGATAAGAGCAAGCCTAGAGTACATTTCAGCGACACCTTCACCATCCTTCATTTTGAACTTGTCAAGCTGACTTTGGAGCACATCCAACTTGGATTCCTTGACGGAGTCGGTACCTTCATGCATATCAATCAAAGTGTCCCAAATTTCCTTTGCATTCTCAAGACGGCTGATTTTGTTGAATTCTTCGGGGCACAATCCGTTGAAGATGATATCACAAGCTTGAGCGATGTATTGCAGCATCTTCAATTCTTCCGCATTAGCTTCACGGTTCGGCTCTCTCCCATCAAAGAATTCACCTTGCAAGCCAATACAAATAATAGCCCAAACGGCAGGGTTATGTCCGAGAATATGCATTTTCATCTTATGTTTCCAACTAGCAAATTAGTGCCATCAAAGTAAGGACCTCTACGGTGATAATTTCCCTCGCTAGATGCCATGCTCTCCTAGGTTGTGAAACCAAGGCTATGACCACCAAAAGCTATGGGAATCAAAGAAAATGGAGACCAAGGCTCTGATACCACTTGTAGGACCTTGAAGTATGTCTAGAGGGGGGGGGGGGTGATTAGACTACTTGACCAATTAAAAACTTAACCTTTTCCCAATTTTAGAGTTTGGCAGATTTTAGCAATCTTTGGACAAGTCAAGCAATCAACACACAAATCAAGCAAGCATGCAAAGAGTATATGGGCAGCGGAAATTAAAGCATGCAACTTGCAAGAAAGTAAAGGGAAGGGTTTGGAGGATTCAAACGCAGTTGGAGACACGGATGTTTTTGGCATGGTTCCGATAGGTGGTGCTATCGTACATCCACGTTGATGGAGACTTCAACCCACGAAGGGTAACGGCTGCGCGAGTCCATGGAGGGCTCCACCCAAGAAGGGTCCATGAAGAAGCAACCTTGTCTATCCCACCATGGCCGTCGCCCACGAAGGACTTGCCTCACTAGCGGTAGATCTTCACGAAGTAGGCGATCTTCTTGCCCTTACAAACTCCTTGGTTCAACTCCACAATCTTGTCGGAGGCTCCCAAGTGACACCTAGCCAATCTAGGAGACACCACTCTCCAAGAAGTAACAAATGCTGCGTTGATGATGAACTCCTTTCTCTTGTGCTTCAAATGATAGTCTCCCCAACACTCAACTCTCTCTCATAGGATTTGGATCTGGTGGAAAGATGATTGGAGTGGAAAGCAACTTGGGGAAGGCTAGAGATCAAGATTCATGTGGTAGGAATGGAATATCTTGGCCTCAACACATGAGTAGGTAGTTCTCTCTAAGAACTGGTAAGTTGGAAGTGCAGGTTTGTTTTGATGGCTCTCTCCCCGAATGAAGAGGAGGTGGAGGGGTATATATATAGCCTCCACACAAAATCTAACCGTTACACACAATTTACCAATCTCGGTGGGACCGAATCAACAAACTCAGTCAGACCGATTTTGTAAACCTAGTGACCGTTAGGATTTTCGGTGGGACCGACATGCAACTCGGTAGGACCGATATGATTAGGGTTAGGGCATAATGTAATCTCGGTGAGACCGATTACACAAACTCGGTGAGACCGAATTTGGTAATTAGCTAACCAGAGAGTTGGTCAGGTAAACTCGGTGGGACCGATTCGCTCCTTCGTTGAGACCAAAAAGTTACGAAAGGGAAAGAGAGAGTTTACATTGCAATCTCGGTGGGACAGATCTCTCACTTCGGTTAGACCGAAATGTTACGAAGGGAAACAGAGAGATTACAATCCCATCTCGGTGAGACCGAGATCCCTATCGGTGAGACCGATTTGCCTAGGGTTTGTGGCAGTGGCTATGACATCTGAACTCGGTGGCGCCGGATAGAAAGAGTCGGTGTGATGGATTTTGGATTTAGGTTTAGGTCATATGAGGATGTGAGAAATTAGTTGAGGGTATTTGGAGCATATCACTAAGCACTTGAAGCAAGAGGCTCATTAAGCAACACCTCATCCCTCCTTGATAGTATTGGCTTTTCCTATAGACTCAATGTGATCTTGGATCACTAAAATGTAAAATGAAGAGTCTTGAGCTTTTGAGCTTGAGCCAATCCTTTGTCCTTGATATTTTGAGGGGTCCACTTTCATCATCCATGCCATGCCATTCATTGAGCTTTCCTGAAATACTAGTCTTGGAATAGCATTAGCTCAATGAGCTATATGTTGTTATGAATTACCAAAATCACCTAGGGATAGTTGCACTTTCACGTTCACTCTCCTAATACTTGGGAGTTTGACAACTGGTTGACACCGGTTGATACCCGAATGAATATAGGCAGTTCTTGTCAACATCGATGCTTGTCTGAGTGAACTTTGGAGTACATGGCAGCAGCATAAGTATCTGTCCATCTGATCATTTTGTGCAGTTCTACTAAAATCACCCAATGCAATGATTTGCCTGCGAGTTCAGGCTCCAAGTTACTCCTTTATAATATCGGCAAACAGTAGCACAATACCAAATTACCAATACATGACAAGCATAATAATCAGGATAAAGACCAGTACCAATCTGTGTGAGGTAGCATATCAATTACTATTTCCTTTCACTAGAAGTCGAGATAAGCGACTGACAGGAAACGAAGGAAGCAAGCAAGCCGAGACAAAGCGACTGACATGAAGGGAAGGAAGCGGTCGAGGCAATGAAGCACCCAAAGTTTTTGTGCAGTTCCACCAAAATCGAGCATCCCTGTTGGCACATATATTGAGAGAGTGAGATTACTGTAATAGTGGGACTAGTTGATGAAACATACACTAACAAACAGAAGCACCCTCATTATCTTAATGGGTAAAGTTAGCAACATAGTAGTCTTTCTTAAAGAGAGGTATTAGTTTATTTAATCAGTGCCAATTAGCTCAACACTCAAAACATTGCCATGTATCATAGGTTGCAAAACTTTAATGTGCAAAGATAAAGGAGTTTCTCATGACAGTAGCAACACAGTAGCACAATACATATATAGGTACAATAAACTAATATTGCTGAAGGCCTTAGGCTGGTACCAACCTGAGCAAAATATGCTTATTCAAGTAATTCGAGAAGAGATGATAAAGCACTCATTGGAATCACTCAATAGTATATATTTTTGTGCACTTCAAATGTATGGTTGAAATAACTCTTATTTACCAGTGGTGAGATTATATCAAAAGATTATCAAGAACTTCTAGCAGAGTTAAAGCACTGGCTGGGATACAGTTCATTGTATTCTCTAGTGCAGTTCCACTAAAATGTACGATTGGCACAACATGATCCCTGTTTGCACAAGTAGGAAAAAAGTGAAACCTTCATTAGCCTAGTGAGAAAGGATAGAAAGACAATAGAATTATTATGTCATGACACTACCAAGATTCCCTCCTTGCTCCACCACATGATTCACCTCCAGATACATATATACACATACATCATTCAGCATAGGGTGCTTCTAAAGATTTGTTTAACTCTGACGGGAAAATTAGGCACCAAAAAATTAGTGCTACTTAAGTACTCCTGATTAATTAAGTGACCTTGCAGGAGAGACGACAGAAGTGGAAGTGCTCCCTAGAGGATCGTCTCACATGTAAGGGAGACATTTCCGGAGCCCTTGAATGGACTTGACTGAGGCCTCGGCTTTAGAAAGATCAACTTGGCACTGTTGATCGTGTAGAGCTGGGTCAGACATGCATCCAGAATCCGGTTAATTAGTATGATGTGTCGTTAAGCCAAGTACTACTATGCTGCATTTCTCTATCTATCTCTACTCTATTATCTATTACTCTAATACTCTTACAAAAAACAGATTTGGTGATCTTGTTGTTAAGTGCATCTCGATGTTACGTGCAACGAACGAGCATCTTGCTAGTCTTCCAAGTAAATTAAGACTAGTAGCAACACAACAATACAACACCACTAGCAAGATGTCAGGATAACATAGGATGGTACCATCGTGTGATCTTCTTCATTTCCTCCTCCTTCTTCTTCCTCTTCATGCTCTGTTTCTCTTTCTACTCACTAGTTGGTGAAACCAAGTACATGATTGGCCTTCTAGTTCAGAATTGGTTTTGTCAGTGAGGGAGTACAAGTGTACTAGTAAAAAAATAGCATTATTTTCTCATGGTAGTCGGAAAATAGAGATGAACACATGCATTAAATATCATTCTTACCTAAAGGAAGGTTACGGCGCCAATATGGATGATGAGGATTGGAACACAGATCTCCCTTTGTGCAGTTCCAGCGAAATGAACCAACTGTTCCATTCTGACATTCTAGTTAAACAGCTCAAAAGTCACTTCTTTTAAGAAGAGTTTTGTGCAGCGCACCAAAAGGTCACAACAACAACCAGGTGAATTGGATATCCCTGTTTGGACAAAAATTTACAGAGGAAACAGTCAGAGTCTCAAACAATTACAGGCAAAAACATTTGGCTAAACTTGTCGTGGCTTATAACAGTGGCATGGCTTCATTTTTACAAGGGACATTAGATTAAGAACAACTAAATATTTGGTATAAGGGCATGGGACAGTGGGTGCACCAGCAGTCCAGCACCATGTACGTAAACATGGGCATAAAGTGGTGATTCATAGTTTGTTTGTCACGCCCAAGATGCGACCCTATCCTAAAGGAACTCGAAGGTCCCACCAAGGATAGAAGCGCATCTTGAAGACACTTTTGCAAGGTGGATATCATTACATCAAACCATTACATAATAGTTAGGGATACATACAAGAGGCAAACAATGCCACACGAATACAACATCACAATACATTAGAGCATCATCCGACTATGGATGAAACACAAACAGAAACTCAAATGACAACCACCCTGCTAGCCCAGGCTGCCGACCTGGAACCTATCCCCTGATCGAAGAAGAAGCAGAAGAAGAACTCCAAAACAAGCAAACATCGCTCTCGCATCATGATCATCGCATAACCTATACCTGCAACTGTTGTTGTAGTAATCTGTGAGCCACGAGGACTCAGCAATCCCATCACCATGGGTATCAAGACTAGCAAAGCTTAAAGGGAAAGGAAGGGGTAAAGTGGTGAGGTTGCAGCAGCGACTAAGCATATATGGTGGCTAACATACGCAAATAAGAGCGAGAAGAGAGCAAGCGGAACGATCGTGAAGCTAGCAATGATCAAGAAGTGATCCTGAACTCCTACTTATGTCAAACATAACCCAAAACCGTGTTCACTTCCCGGACTCCGCCAAAAAGAGACCATCATGGCTACACACGCGGTTGATGCGTTTTAATTCGGATCTGGTGTCAAGTTATCTACAACCGGATTTTAACAAATTCCCATCTGCCACATAACCGTGGGCACGACTCTCGAAAGTTTATACCCTGCAGGGGTGTCCCAACTTAGCCCATGATAAGCTCTCGCGATCAATGAATGATATTCCTTCTCCCAGGAAGACCCGATCAGACTCGGAATCCCTGTTTACAAGACATTTCGACGATGGTAAAACAAGACCAGCAAGACCACCCGATGCGCCGACAATCCCGATAGGAGCTGCACATATCTCGTTCTCAGGGCAACACCGGATGAGCAATCCATACAACTAAAACCAGACCTCAAGTTTCCCTGAGGGGGCGCTGCAAAGGGCTCTGGTTCGGACCAGCACTTAGAGAAGCACTGGCCCCGGGGGGGGCTAAAATAAAGATGACCCTCGAGCTCCGGAAACCCAAGGGAAAAAGGGCTAGGTGAGGCAAATGGTAAAACCAAGGTTGGGCCTTGCTGGAGGAGTTTTATTCAAAGCGAACTGTCAAGGGGGTCCCATAAATCACCCAACCGCGTAAGGGATGCAAAATCCGGGAACATAATACCGATATGACGGAAACTAGGGCGGCAAGAGTGGAACAAAATACCAGGCATAAGGCCGAGTCTTCCACCCTTTACCAAGTATATAGATGCATTAATAATATAAGAGATATTGTGATATCCCAACATAATCCTGTCCACCATGGAGCAATCTTCAACTTCACCTGCAACTAGCAGCACTATAAGAGGGGCTGAGCAAAAGCGATAACATAGCCAAACAACGGTTTGCTAGGAAGGGTGAAAATGATTAGGGGCTGACATGGCAATTTGGGAGGCTTGATAACAAGTGATAGGTAGCGCAACATAGCGATAGAACGAAGCAACTAGCATAGCAATGATAGTAGTGAGATCCAGGGTAGCGGTCATCTTGCCTGAAATCCCACTAGGAAGAAGAACGAGTCCATGAAGAAGATGAAGCCACGAAGACGAACCAAGCGTAGACGAACGAATCCTCATGATCGCAACGAAACGGGAACTATCGAGAAGAAGCACACAACATGGTAAAAACACCACACATAGACAAGACATGATGCACAACAAGCATGATGCATGACAAAGCTACATGAAGCTACTCTTGGCAAGAGATGATGCATACAAGAGCAACACATCAAGGCAAGTTTAAATGAGGTCGGAAACAACATCTAACAATTCCGGTAAGTCCTCATATGCAAATTTAGAAATTGGTCCAGATCTGAATAAACCTTATGCTCAAGTTGTTAAACAGCAACTTAAGATGCACCAAGATGATCTACATGAAATTCTAGTAAAGTTAAATATAAAGTTCATTTAATTCGGAGCTACGGCCTAGAAGATATGAGCAAAACAAGTTAACCATGGCATTGATGCAAAATACATACAAACGTCAAGCAAACACCTAAAAACAAGGATGCAACATGATAATATGAAACTTCATGTAATTCTAAGCAAGTTTCATATAGAGCACACTCAAAATGGAGCAACGGTTCAACACATACACTCTATACAAGTTTAAAGGACAAGCTGTCCAAAACAGCAACTAGGCATATTGCAAGCATCAAAACAACATGCTACAACACCTTAACATGAAAACAAAAGCATGGATATGATGTACAGGTAAAGCATGACAAAACATGAACACTGAGCTATCTCCAGAAATCACTAGAACATGCTCAAAAAGACATGGCAAGATTGGAAATAATAACAGTTTCAGACTTTGCAGAAATAACATCAGGTTGCAATGTTTAGAGCTATCAAACAACATGCTACAGGATCTCATCATAGAAACTTAAGGCATGGCATGATACTACTAAATGCATAGAACAAAAGTCCTTTACTAACCATGAGTCAAAAAGGATCAGAAGATATGATGGCACCCATGTAAACATGGCAAATGATATGACAGATTCAAACGTAGCAGGAACGACGATAAGTAGGCATGTTGGTGAGCTTGTACCACTCACCAAAGAGCAATACATGGCATGACAAGGTAACCAACAGTACAAAGACATGTTTACGAAGCTAAGCATGGCAAGAGCAAGTTCATAGGGTGCATGGATTACTAGAAAAACACATGGCAAAACTGAACTTAATGTTAATAGGCTAACAACAACATTATTTAGCAAATTGAGAGCAAGATTACAACAAGATACAGCAGGCTATAAATGCAATCAGGTGCATGGATGGAAAGAGCATAACATTAATAACAAAACATCCTTAGTGAACATCTCCAGATTTTGCATAGAATGACTTGTAGCAGCAGGTTTACATAGCATCACGAAATAACAGATTCAACCTAGCAAAACAGTAATAGCAAGTACCCTACTTAACAAGCTCGATGCACTCACTACAAGACTCACAAAAATACCTAGATCGCACCACTGTGAATATGGCATAATGTAGTTCAAAACTCATGTAGACATCAAGCTCATAAGATGCACATATCAAATGCAACAAAAATGACTAATCATCAAGTTATAACAGTTTCAGCAGATTAACATCATATAGCACTCTTGCAACGATGATTAAGGCACTAGAATGGACTCAAACAAGCATGGAACAATGTAATGAAACAAAGAGCATCTCGCAACTAACATTTTGATATATTACACTCACAAAACGGATCAGCATGCTAGGAGATATGGCATGTTGAACATGGCATAAAAATGCTGAAAATCTGGGACTTAGTCAAATTTTATACCGACGAAAACGGGACGACATGAGGCGGGATGACGAGGTCCAGGGGGGAGGCGCCTGTTTGGTTGGAGGAGGTGGTGGATCTGGTCCACCTGAACAGATCCAGGTGGTGGGGGACGACAGCGATCACCGGAGATGGCGGGGACGGCGGGCCTGGCCGGAGGCGAAGGCCAGCGAGGCCAGAGGCGGCGATGGCGGCCACGGCGGGGCGGTGCGGAGGCGGAGGCGGGCCACGACGGGGAGGCGGCGACGGGGTTCCGGTGGAGGTGGCGGTGACGGGAGGCGGGGCCGGAGCAGAGGGACGGCGCCGGTGAGCAGGTGGCGGCCGGCGGGGCGCACCGGCGATCGGGGCGGCGGAGGTCGCGGGCGGCGCGCGGGGCGAGGCGGCGGCGTCGGCGGATGACAGCGGGGGAGGCCGGCGAGGTGACGAAGGCAGCGGGGTCCGGCGAGGGCGAGGCGGCGGCGATGCTCGCCGGCGGCGGCGGACGGAGCTGGCGGCGGAGGGCGCCGGCGTGGGGCGCGGGCCGCGGTGGCAGGGACGGGCCAGGCGGTGGCGGGATCTGGGCCCACGTGGGCCCCGGATGGGCTCCGCGGGCCGGTGGCTGCGGGGGAGCCGGCGAGGCGACGTTGCGCGCTCCCGTTAGCCGGGAGCGGCCGCTGGGGTGAGGTGGCACGACCTGATTGGTCCGGGTGATGTGGAGGCGGCGGTGGACATGTCCGGCGACGGGACGGACGTGTCCGGAGGCGGAGGGGAGGATTTTTAGGGTTTGGACCCGGAATTTGGACGAGGAGCACATATTTATAGGTAGGAGGAGCTAGGAGACTCCAAATGGAGTGCGGTTTTCGGCCACACGATCGTGATCGAAAGACCGAGAGCATGGAGGGGGTTTGGATGGATTTTGGGCCACTTTGGAGGGGTGTTGGGCTGCACACAAAAGAGGCCTTTACGGTTCCCCGGTTAACTGTTGGAGTATCAAACGGACTCCAAATGGCACGAAACTTGATAGGCGGTCTACCGGTGGTGTACCAAGGCCATTTGGCAAGACTCGGTCCATTCCAAGAACATTTAACACCCGCTCACAACGAGAGACAAAAGGGGGACGCTGGAGGACATAGGAGTGCCGGATTGCAAAACGGACAACGAGGAAAATGCTCGGATGCATGAGGCGAACACGTATGCAATGCAATGCACATGATGACATGACAACATGCAACACGAAAGCAAATGACATGGCAACGACGGCGAATAACTGGCAAACACCTGGCGCATCGAACTCGGGGCTTTACATTGTTCCCCCGAGAAACAAACATCCAAGAAACATATCTGGGTTGGTCCCATTTTTGTTCACTCTAGCCACCTACTCCTATGTGTGGATAGCAAATCTAGTCCTGGTCATACCACTGTGTACAACGTTACCCCTACATTTCCCTTTTCGACCAAGATACCGGTTGTATGACCAGTCTGTACTACTTTCACCCCCTTTCCTTAATGTTTGTACCAAGTCCGATGTACAAACTAAATTCCCCCACCCCCACTTTATTTCTTGTTTGAACCAAGTACTCCCTCCGTCCGGAATTACTTGTCATCAAAATGGATGTGTCTAGAACTAAAATACATCTAGATACATCCATTTCAATGACAAGTATTTTCGGATGGAGGGAGTACAAGATTCAACTCCATGAAGTAGCTTTACCTCTAACAATAGAAGAATAAAATACTAGGTGACGTTGGACCATCCGATCAAGAGGGGCTGAGAGGTAGAAAATGATGCACATGCAGCGACGTAGCGAGCTGGGGAGGTAGAGCTAAGGCGGTTTCGAACGAAGATATACCTGAAGGTCGTCGGGATGTGGATAGGTGGGCGGCGGGAGGCCGGATCCGTCCACAGGCAACGACGAAGGGATCGGAGGACCTCCCGCGCCGGCGCTCGGCCAGAGATAACGGTGCGGCCGGCAGTGGGTCTCCTCCCTTGTTGTCGATGATAGCCTAAACGCTGCCCCTCCTCCCCTTCACCGACGGAGGGGGATATGTCCGGATCTGTAACCAGCGGTGAGGATAGAAAGCCTGTGTTTTTTGAAGGGAGAAAGACAATGTTACTACCCCTATCTTGTTTAGATCTGGAGAGGATGAGAGTGTGTGAATAGAGCAACCCTAGCAAGCAAGCGCAAAGGTTCTGGCCTATATATACGTAGTGGGGTAGTTTTCCTTTTTCACTCCATCAAAACAATCGTTTAAAATTGTGTACTACTACATGCCAGGTCGCGGTTTATTTTAGTTGTTGATTATTTTTTGAGATAGCTACCCGCTTGTTCCAAGTGGTGTTACGGTGTGCCAGGTCACACTTTGTATCGTTCAAGTCTGGTACTACAAGTCCCTCCATTAAATGAACATCCACCCCCTCGTAAATTTTTTGAACAAGCCCACGGCTAAAATTAGCGGAAACGTAGGTTGCCCCAACATGCATTATTATTTATATTTTCTACTCCACATGTCATAGACACAAAAATAATGTGTCATAGACACAAAAATTGTGGCAAGATTCCCTTAGGCAAGCCAAAGTGTGTCTAACAATTTGAGCAACTCAGGTTAGGCAAGTGTGGCAAGTGTGGGAAAAATAATGTGGCAACATAAGACAAACATAGTCACAATCCAAACAGCCCCGTAATTTTTTTGACATGCATGAAAATTTGGTCAGTTAAATTTATAGTCAAAATTTGGCAAGGTGCATCAACTCAACACATGCAAGTATCAGAAGGAAAGTCACGACATGCATGCATGCGTTGTACTCCCTTCATTTCCAAATATGTCTTTTTAGAGATTGCAACAAGTGATTACATATGAAGCAGAATATGTCTACATATGAAGTAGTCCATTTGAAATGTGTAAAAAGACTTAGGCTGGCCATAGTGGGCGTAACATAAGTAGTATCATGCACTTGGGACTCGCAAACATGCTTATGTGGCAGGCAATTAAAGAAGAGAGAGATGGTTATAGTAACATAGGTAGATACCGTAACAAAATAAATGTGATGCTACTATGTGTCACGCATGTCAATAAATGAGACCACCTATGATACTAATCTATGATACTATGCACTATAGAGATAGTAACATAGACTAGTAACATATGCATGTTACTAGTCTAAGTCACTCCCCACTATGACCAGCCTTATATTGAGTGCAGTGCTTTGATGTGTCGCGTCAACTCGTACAAGACCGAGAAATTTGATTACTACAACACCCTCTCCCTCGCGGACTGAGCTCCGGTGCCTTAACTGCACCTGCCTTTGGCTGCATGACAGGAGGGCCAACCACCTGTTGGGCCCACCAGTCATAGACGCAAAGGCAGTAGCAGTAAGTAGAAGCTTTCGCTACACGCTATCCCTCCCGCACGAGGTGGACGGACATGCAGCAGTGGATTCGATACTGTAGAAGTAGGAGTAACATCATTGTTCATCTTCTCGAAGAGGCGAAGAGCCAATTACAACCCGAACGTGGCAGCTGCGAATGCTCGCGTGGTGCGGTGCTTTGGAGCAGGCATATAGTAGCCAGGCTCTTGCATGAGACAAAATTGCTATTGTTTAACAATTAAACTCCATCATCCATTGGTTGATACTCATTCTGCATAGGTCCACGCGCTTAGCACCATTTCCTCCTGGGGTCACCAATGTTTATTTGCTAATTAATAGCATTGCTTGCAATGACCTAGCCATTGCAAGTCATTAAAAGCATGCACACTGATGACCCACAAGTATAGGGGATCTATCGTAGTCCTTTCGATAAGTAAGAGTGTCGAACCCAATGAGGAGCAGAAGGAAATCATAAGCGGTTTTCAGTAAGGTTTTCTCTGCAAGCATTGAAATAGTAGGTGATAGATAGTTTTGTGATAAGATAAATAGTAACGAGCAAAAGTAAATAAAGTAAATAAGGTGCAGCAAGGTGGACCAATACTTTATGTAGCAAAGGATAAGCCTGGACAAATTCTAATAATAATGAAGGAGCTCCCGAGGACACATTGGGAATTATCGTCAAGCTAGTTTCATCACGTTCGTAAGATTCTCGTTCGGTACATTGATAATTTGATATGTGGGTAGACCGACACTTGGGTATTGCCCTAACTTAGACAAGCATCCCACTTATGATTAACCCCTATTGCAAGCATCCGCAACTACAAAAAGGAGTATTAAGGTAAACCTAACCACAACATTAAACATATGGGTCCATATGAACCCCTAACGAAGCAACTCATAAACTAGGGTTTAAGCTTCTGTCACTCTAGCAACCCATCATCTACTTATTACTTCCCCATGCCTTCCTCTAGGCCCAAATAATGGTGACGTGTCATGTAGTCGACGTTCACATAACACCACTAGAGGAGAGACAACATACATCTCATCAAAATATCGAACGAATACCAAATTGACATGACTACTAATAGCGAGACTTTACCCATGTCCTCGGGAACTAAAGTAACTACTCACAAAGCATAAGCATGTTCATAATCAGAGGTGTAATAATATGCATTAAGGTTCTGAACATATAATCTTCCACCAAGTAAACCAATAAGTACCAACTACAAGGAGTAATCACTACTAGCAACCCACAGGTACCAATTTGTGGTTTTGGATACAAGATTGGATACAAGAGATGAACTAGGGTTTGAGAGGAGATGGTGCTTGTGAAGATGTTGATGGAGATTGACCCCCTCCCAATGAGAGGATCGTTGGTGATGATTTCCCCCTCCCGGAGGGAAGTGTCCCCGGCAGAACAGCTCCGCCAGAGCCCTAGATTGATTCCGCCAAGGTTCCGCCTTGTGGCGGCGGAGTTTCGTCCCGTCAGCTTGCCCACGAATTTTTCCAGGAGAAAACCCTTCATATAGCAGAAGATGGTCGCCGGAGGCCCACCAGGGGGCCCAGGAGATTGGGGGCGCGCCCTATAGGGAGGGGGGGCGCCCCCTGTCTCCTGGACAGGGTGTGGCCCCCTGGCCTATTTCTTTTGCTCATAATTCCTTAATAAATCAAAAAAGTGTTTTCGTGGAGTTTCAGGACTTTTGGAGTTGTGCAGAATAGGATTCCAACATTTGCTCCTTTTTCATCCAGAATTCCAGCTACCGGCATTCCCCCTCTTCATGGTAAACCTTTTAAAATAAGAGAGAATAGCCATAAGTATTGAGATATAATGTGTAATAATAGCCCATAATGCAATAAATATTGATATAAAATCATGATGTAAAATGGAAGTATCAACTCCCCCAAGCTTAGACCTCGCTTGTCCCCAAGCGGAAACCGAGATGAAGAAATATGTCCACATGTTTAGAGATAGAGGTGTCGATAAAAATAAAATATGGACATGAGGGCATCATGATCATTCTAATAACAGCAACACATATAGATTTTGTCATATGATTTCCTATGTTCAAGTAATAAGCAATTCACAATGTCAAGTATGGTTCATAAACTTCATTGGGAACTAACAAACTATAATCTCAGTCATTAAAGCAATTGCAATTTATCATAATATCAGAAAGAGTCAGTAATAGAGCTTTTCAGCAAGATCACATACTCAACTATCTCATAGTCCCCCATAATCGTTAACACTCACTCAATACTTGTGGTTATAGAGTTTCAGCCGGACACTGAGAAAGATAGGGGCTTATTGTGTTGCCTCCCAACGTATTCACCTTTAGGTGATGTCAACAATAATAGCCTATGCCAACTTACATTCAATTTGATATATGTATCATGACCTTTCAAACACGAGGAGCTTGCCAAAGGATAAAATGAAAAAGTGGAAAGGCGAGGATCACCTTGACTCAAGCATAAAGTAAAAACATAAAGTAAAAGACAGGCCCTTCGCAGAGGGAAGCAGAGGTTGTCATGCGCTTTTATGGTTGGATACACAAAATCTTAATGCAAAAGAACGTCACTTTGTATTGCCCCTTGTATGTGGACCTTTATTATGCACTCTGTCGCTTTTATTACTTCCATAACAAGTTCGTACAAAGCTTATTTTCTCTGCATTAATAAGTCATGCATATTTAGAGAGCAATTTTTATTGCTTGCACCGATGACAACTTACTTGAAGGATCTTACTCAATCCATAGGTAGGTATGGTGGACTCTCATGGCAAAACTGGGTTTAAGGGAGTTTGGAAGCACAAGTAGTATCTCTACTTGGTGCAAGGAGTTTTGGCTAGCATGAGGGGGAAAGGCAAGCTCAACATGTTCAGAAGGTCACTGACAATATACTTTAACTGAGATGTCAGAAAACATAAACCATTATGTTGTCTTCCTTATCCAACATCAATTCTTTTAGCATGTCATACTTAATGAGTGTTTCACAATCATAAAAGATGTCCAAGAAAATATATCTATATGTGAACCCCTCTTTCCTTATCACTTCCTATTAATTGCAACAATGACCAAGTCTACGTTCATCCACTCTCAACAATTTTTATGCCTCATACTTTCTATGTGTGAAGTTATCACTATCCATAAGATCAATATGAACTCTTTTGTTCTTTATACTTTCTCAAGATCATAGTAGCATAGCAAAGCCCTTGACTCAACACTAATCTTTATTATAGATAGCACATAGACTCGCTTACAAAAAGAGATCACAAAGCAAAACTCAAAACTACTTGATATCAAAACTTCAAACTAATAGATCAAGATACTACTAAAAGGATCGAACTAAATAAAGCAGTAAAGATAGGAGTGTGATGGTGATACGATACCGGGGCACCTCCCCCAAGCTTGGCAGTTGCCAAGGGGAGTGCCCATACCCATGTGATTATTTCTCCTTCTTCACGGTTGGTGTTGTGATCTTCTTGGCGATGATGCCCTTCAGGATACGGTTTTCCTCCTCAAACTTATTGTTTTGTCATTTGAGGTCCAAAATTTCTTTACGGAGCTTGCCCGTAACGGCCAAGGCTCCTTTTACCCAAGGATGTTGCATAGCTTCTGGAGAACACATGAAACTCTTTTCATATTTTTATAAGAAAGAAATCTAGAGTTGGAAGGGATGACCGAAGCAGGGACAGCCAGGCGAGGGAGTTCCCCCATAGTGAAATCAGCTTGGAAATGAGAGGTAACTTCTTGATCTTCCTCCATAGCATCTATCCTTTTCAAATCATCCTCCATCTCATCCTTCATTGATGGTCCAAAGTGATAGGCATCGCCGTTTGCTCCTAGATCTGGTGTTGGGTGAGACAGCCGTCTCTCCCCAACTGATTCCTGAGAAGACATCTTGCTTAATTCTGCAACAGGAACAGCTCGAAACGAAAACAGAGGATATTTGCATGATACGGTGGCCAAAACCTTCAGGAGTATATATAATGAATTTTTACCAACCAAAATACGTAACATACAAGAAAACGGAGTCCGGGAGGCACACGAGGTGCCCACGAGACAGGGGCGCGCCCTACAGGGGGGCACCCTCCTCTCTCGTGGGAGCCTCGTGTCCCTTTCGGACTACTTCTTTCTTCCTAAAATTCTTAAATAATCCAAAGCTGATGAAAATTGCCATTAGAGTTGTTTTGGAGTCGTTATACTTACCGTACCACGTACCTATGCCTTTTCGGAGTCTGGAACATTCTGGAAAGTGTCTCTTATGTACTCCTCTGGGGTTATGGTTTCAATAATATTAGTTTCAACATTGATAGGGTTACCTGAAATATAATGCTTGATTCTTTGACCATTAACCACCCTAGGATTTGTGCCTTCAAAGTTGTTAATTTTTATAGCACCGGAACGGTAGACCTCCTCGATAACGTAGGGACCTTCCCATTTTGAGAGAAGCTTTCATGCAAAAAATATTAAACGAGAGTTGAATAATAACACATAATCTCCTACGTTAAACTCACGCTTTTGTATCATTTTATCATGCCAGCGTTTGACTTTTTCTTTGAAGAGCTTGGCATTCTCATAAGCTTGGGTTCTCCATTCATCAAGTGAGCTAATATCAAATAACCTTTTCTCACCGGCAAGTTTGAAGTCATAATTGAGCTCTTTAATAGCCCAATATGCTTTATGTTCAAGTTCAAGAGGTAAATGACATGCTTTTCCATAAACCATCTTATATGGAGACATACCCATAGGATTTTTGTATGCAGTTCTATAGGCCCATAATGCATCATCATGTTTTTTGGACCATTTCTTTCTAGATCTATTCACAGTCTTTTGCAAAATTAATTTGAGCTCTCTATTGCTCAACTCTACTTGACCACTAGACTGCGGGTGATAAGGAGATGCAATTCTATGATTGACATCATATTTAGCAAGCATCTTACGGAAAGCACCATGAATAAAATGTGAACCACCATCAGTTATAAGATATCTAGGGACTCCAAACCTCGGAAAAATAACTTCTTTAAGCATTTTAATAGAAGTGTTATGATCAGCACTACTAGTTGGAATAGCTTCTACCCACTTAGTAACGTAATCAACAACAACTAAGATATGTGTATAACCATTGGAGGCAGGAAAAGGTCCCATGTAATCAAAGCCCCAAACATCAAACGGTTCAATAACAAGAGAATAATTCATAGGGATTTCTTGATGTCTAGTAATGTTACCTATTCTTTGGCATTCATCACAGGATACGACAAACTTACAAGCATCTTTGAAAAGAGTAGGAAAATAAAAACCAGATTGTAGTACCTTGTGTGCAGTTCTATCTCCAGCGTGGTGTCCTCCATAGGATTCAGAGTGACACTTGCATAGGATTTGTTCCTGTTCATGCTCAGGCACACAACGTCTAATAATACCATCTACTCCTTCTTTATAAAGGTGTGGATCATCCCAGAAGTAATGTCTTAAATCATAGAAGAACTTTTTCTTTTGCTGGTATGTGAAACTAGGCGGTATATATTTAGCAACAATGTAATTAGCATAGTCAGCATACCAAGGAGCAGTACGAGAAGCATTGACAACCGCTAATTGTTCATTAGGAAAACTATCATTAATAGGCAGTGGGTCGTCAAGAACATTCTCTAACCTAGACAAGTTGTCTGCAACGGGGTTCTCAGCTCCCTTTCTATCAATAATATGCAAGTCAAATTCTTGGAGCAAGAGAACCCATCTAACGAGTCTAGGCTTAGCATCTTTCTTTTCCATAAGATATTTAATGGCAACATGATCAGTGTGAATAGTAACTTTGGAATCAACAATATAAGGTCTAAACTTATCACATGCAAACACAACTGCTAAGAATTCTTTTTCAGTGGTAGCATAATTTCTCTGGGCAGTATCAAGAGTCTTACTAGCATAATGGATAACATTCAATTTCTTATCGGCTCTTTTCCCTAAAACAACACCTACAGCGTAATCACTAGCATCACACATAATTTCAAAAGGTAAATTCCAATCAGGTGGCTGAACAATAGGTGTTGTGATCAAGGCTTTCTTAAGTGTTTCAAATGCGTCTACACAATCATCATCAAAGACAAAAGGAATATCTTTTTGCAATAAATTAGTTAGAGGCCTAGAGATTTTAGAAAAGTCCTTAATGAACCTCCTATAAAAACCGGCATGACCAAGGAAACTTCTTATATCTTTTATGTCCTTGGGACATGGCATCTTTTCAATAGCATCAACTTTGGCTTTATCAACTTCAATACCTCTCTCGGAGATCTTGTGCCCCAAGACAATGCCTTCATTAACCATAAAGTGACACTTTTCCCAATTCAGGATGAGACTAATGTCCTTGCATCTCTGCAAAACTCGATCAAGGTTTCTCAAACAATCATCAAAAGAGGATCCATAGACGGAGAAGTCATCCATGAACACCTCACAAATCTTTTCACAAAAATCAGAAAATATAGCCATCATGCATCTTTGAAAGGTAGCAGGTGCATTACATAAACCAAAAGGCATACGTCTATAAGCGAAAGTACCAAAAGGGCAGGTAAAAGTAGTTTTAGATTCATCCCCCGCAGACACACGTATTTCAGAGAAGCCAGAATAACCATCTAGAAAGCAAAAATATGTGTGTTTGGATAACCTTTCTAGCATTTGATCAATAAAAGGTAAAGGGTAATGATCTTTCTTAGTAGCTTTATTTAACTTACGGAAATCAATTACCATCCTATAGCCTGTAATAATTCTTTGCGGGATCAATTCATCTTTATCATTAGGAACAACGGTAATACCTCCCTTTTTAGGGACACAATGGACAGGGCTTACCCATTCACTATCAGCAACGAGATAAATAATACCTGCCTCAAGGAGTTTTAGAATCTCCTTTCTTACCACTTCCTTCATTTTCGGATTTAATCGTCTTTGAGGATGTCTAACAGGTTTGGCATCTTTCTCCACTGAAATTTTATGTTGACATAATGTGGGACTAATGCCCTTAAGATCATCCAGAGTATATCCAATAGCAGCTCGGTGCTTCTTCAGAGTTTTCAATAATCTTTCTTCTTCTTTCTCTGAAAGGTTAGCACTAATAATAACAGGATATATTTCTTTTTCATCAAGATAAGCATACTTGAGATTATCAGGTAAGGGTTCGAGTTCAAACGCGGGATCACCCTTGGGTGGAGGGGGATCCCCAAGAATTTCAACGGGAAGATTATGTTTTAGCATAGGTTCTTTTTTAAGGAATACTTCATCTATTTCTTCCCTTTCCTTCATAAACATATCGTTTTCATGGTCTAGCAAATATTGTTCTAACGGATCAGTTGGAGGAACAGCAATGGAAGCAAGACCAATAATCTCATCCTTACTAGATGATTCCTTTTCACGATGTTGTCTACTAAACTTAGCAAAATTAAACTCATGAGACATACCATCTAAGCCAACAATGACAATATTCTTTTCACAATCAATCTTAGCACTAGCAGTATGCAAGAAAGGTCTACCAAAAATAATGGGACAAAAATCATCTTGTGGGGAACCGAGAACAAGAAAATCAGCAGGGTATTTAATCTTTCCACACAAGACTTCAACATCTCCAACAATCCCAAAAGGTTTAATGGTGTCCCTATTAGTGTTGGGGATATAACTATTTGAGTAAGCCGCCCAGGAGGGGCCGGGTTACGCAAAGAAGACTTACCAAAGAGAAGGCCCAAGACCAAAGCATGAAGATGACGGTTCATGGAGGGCTTAAAGCCCACAGGCAACTTAAGGCCCGTTGTAGTAAACCGTCATAATAATATTACTTGTATCATAAGGTAGATTTAACTAGTCACCGAGCCGGACATTGTTTATAAGCCGACCGGGACTCTGTAAGCGGCAGGGCGTCCACCCGTGTATATAAGGGGACGACCCGCTGGTGGCTTAGGGAAAAAGAAACAACTCATTGAGAGCCAGTCATAGCATATCTCGCTCCCTGGTCATCGAAACATCAATACCAACCCAACTAGACATAGGCCTTACCTTCACCGTAAGGGGCCGAACTAGTATAAAAGCCTCTCGTGTCCTTTGTCCTGATTAACCCCTTCAAGCTTCCTAGTTGCGATGGCTCCACAACTAAGTCCTTTCACGAGGACATCTGACGTGACAATTCCACGACAGTTGGCGCCCACCATGGGGCCAGCGGATGGTGGATTTGAGTTCTTGAAGGGCAACTTCAAAGAGCTCAAGGGATACGTAGTGGGCCGGATGACCAAGAGTCGTCGTGGCAAGATCTACATCGACGATGAAGCCTGGGGCCCCGACACCGGCTCAATTGAGTATGGGTACCGGGTCCCCTACGGAGGGATCCACGTCTTAATTGGCCGGATTGGTGAGCCAGGGCCTGAGCCGGACAACTGCACCGACCTCGTCGAGATGGCTCAGCGTGCGAAACACGCCCGAGCTCAACCCGACATGAAGCGTGTCTTTGTGGGCTGCGTCCACGGAGAAGAGCTTTCTGAAGGACCTGAAGATGGTGGTGAGACGGTCGTCCACTCTGACGGTGATTCGTCCGCCGGTTCAATAGATTCTCTGTATCAAGTTCAAGACGGTGTGCTCGGGGGCTGTTCCGATGGTTTCAGTATTCCGGACCCCTATGAGTCGCCGAATTGTGCAGGAGTCTTCATGGCTGGGATTCAACCCGGCCAAAACTCTACAGCCGCGGCTGCAATTACGTCCGGGTTAGGAACGGCCGGGGCAGGAGGCCCTGTGCGCCCGCCGGCTCAAGTGCTGATAGACCTCATGGACAAGCTTATGGCCCTGTTAACCGCCACTGTTATCCCTATGAACAAAGATGAGCATGACGCAGAGGTGGCACGGGTACGTGAGGAGATAGCTCAGGCCAAGGAGGCCTTGGCAGCTGGGGATACTAGACTGGCTACGGAGCGGGCGGCTCTCGACGCCCGGGCACAGCGGTTGCAGTCAAAGGCTTACCAGCTCATGATGAGCTTAAATGCGTCCAATGAGGTAATGAGGAGGAGACACCAGAAGACCCAATCCCGGTTACCTCCGAATTACGACCCTAGGGTTCTTTTTGCTACACCCGGAGCCGGCCCATGTAACCCGCCCGATGCTAATCAGTTTATGACATCCGGAGCAGGAGGACCGGCTCAGCATCGAGAGATGCCACCTCCTCATATGAGCATGGCACCACCGCGTTATGTGCCGATACCGGAGGGTCACTTTTCCAACCCCATGGAGAATTTAATCAAAGTGTCAGCGCGTCTAGCGGGTCTTCCAGTAGACGGTGATGATCCAACAGCGGTGGAGACCCGTAGGATCAGGGAACTTGTCCAGATGGCCCTGGCTCAGCAAGAGACCTATTCTTATAGCCGGGATAGGATTCATTCAACCCCTCCGCCTTGGTTAGCACCGCCCGACAGAATCGGAGCCCGAGTTACAGCAGGCACATGGAGTCCGAAGCCTTGTCAAGCAACGCCCAACGCCATGACCAACATGGTGGCTATAACCCGGTGCAAGACCGAGTACATCAGGAGAACGAGCGGGCGGCTCAGCTGGCTGCTCAACAGGCGGTTCAATAGGCGGCTCATCAAGATATTCTAGAGTATCCAACGACTTCTATTGAGATGGGAGTAGCCACCAGAACCAGTGGTGTTCCTTGTTTAATACCGGCTTTGCGCAACATGCGCCTGCCCAAGGACTTCAAGGGACCTCGAAAGGTGCCGAATTACACGGCCGACTTACAGCCTGGAGCATGGATTGAGAGTTATGAGATGGCCATGGAGCTGTTGGAGGTTAGTGACATGGCAATGGCTAAATACTTCACCATGATGTTAGATGGGACGGCCCGGTCTTGGCTAAAAGGTTTACCACCCAATTCCATTGGTTCGTGGGAGGATTTGAAAGCCCGTTTCATCCAGAACTTCAAGGACACCTGTAAGCAGTCTATGTCGATCGTGGACTTGACGAACTGTAAGCAAGGGGAGGGTGAATCCACCACCCATTGGGTACGCCAAGTCAAGGAGATAATTCATTCATCTGATAAGATGGATGCCGGCTCTGCAGTCCTCATGTTGGAGAAAAATTGCAACTTTGAACCGCTGAGGCAGAAATTGGGGCGCCTTAAGCGTGACTGCAGCAATATGGGAACGCTGATGGAGGCTTTAGTCAAATATGCCGATTCTGATAGTACCAAGGACCCCGCGTCTGACAATGAGAAGACATGGAAGGGAAAAAGGAACGGTAATGGAAAGGGTCAACAGCACAACCCGTGGAATCAAAGCGGCAATAAGCGTAAGGCGGACGGCAACCCGGAGCTTGTGGCCAACGCTAGTACATAGGGTAACAATCAGAGACGTAAGGGTAAGTGGCCTCGATCCGGTAGGTCAGGTCCATCTCTTGAACAGCTACTCAATGAGCCTTGCCCAAAACACGGCACCCGAGAGCACCCCGCTACGCACCTGTGGAAGGATTGTGCGATCATGAAGGTGTTTAAAAATTCCAATACCTTTGATGGTAGTCATGGACCTGGTTGCGGTTCAGGGGCTGGCGGCTTTCGTGGCCCGGGCGGTGGTTCAAATTCCGGTTTTCAAGGACAGTCGGGTGGAAATAATCAGCAGCAAGCTGGTCAGGGAGGACAACAACAGCAGCAGTCAAGTTACCAGAGCCAGCCAAAATAGTTGAGCGGTGGGCAGTACCATGTGTTTGCCACTAGCCTACGCAAACGTGACCAGAAGGTTCATGAGAGGGCTGTAAATTCGGTTGAGACGGTGGTCCCTCGTTATTTGAGATGGTCAGAGCAACCCATCATTTGGAGCAGAGAGGATCACCCTCCATGAGTCGATAATCCGGGTCAGTTAGCCTTGGTGGTAGCACCCCAGGTTGGTGGATATAAATTCACTAAGGTACTCATGGACGGAGGTAGCAGCATCAATATCCTCTATTATGAGACTTTCCAACGCGTGGGGTTGACTGAGAAGAATCTGAGAACATCCAATACTGTTTTTCATGGGGTGGTTCCAGGCAAGTCGGCTTACCCAGTTGGCAAGATTGAATTGGAGGTGGCCTTTGGAGATGAGTATGATTCCAGGGCTGAGAAGTTGACGTTTGAAGTGGTCAAAATCAGGAGTCCATATCACACTCTGTTTGGGCGACCGGCTTACGCTAAGTTTATGGCACAACCGTGTTACTATTACTTACAGCTCAATATGCTGGGTTACAAGGTCACCATCACTATGCATGGGAGTCGAAAGGTGGCCTTGGAATGTGAAGAAGGCGATGCGGCTTACGCTGAGACGGCCTGTGCCGCGGAGGAGCTCAAATTCTATCAAGACAATGTTGACCCAGCGGATATGACCTCCCTCAAAAAACCAACTACTGAGCATGACCCGACGTTAAAGTTTAAATCGGCCGCTGAGACAAAGCTTGTTGACTTCACCCCGGGAGACGCATCTAAGCAGTTCAGTATCAGTGCCAATTTGGATCCTAAGTAGGAAAGCGCGCTCATCGAGTTCATCCATGAGAACTGGGACATCTTTGCATGGAAACCTTCTGACATGCTGGGTGTACCTCGGTAACTCGCTGAGCACACTCTCAATATTGATCCGAAGTATAAGCCGGTCAGGCAGTTTCTCCGATGATTCAACGAAGAGAGACAGAAAGCTATTGGGGAAGAGGTTGCTCGGCTCTTAGCGGCCGGGTTTATTGTTGAAGTTTTTCACCCGGAGTGGTTGGCTAACCCGGTGTTGGTGCTTAAGAAGAACGGCACTTGGCGGATGTGTGTGGATTACACGGGCTTAAACAAGGCTTGTCCGGCTGATCCCTTTGCTCTCCCCCGTATTGATCAAATCATTGATGCTACGACAGGTTGTGAACATTTGAGCTTCTTGGATGCTTACTCTGGTTATCATCATATCAAGATGGCAGTTAAGGACCAGGAGAAGACAGCTTTCATCACTCCGTTTGGAGCCTTGTGTTATGTATCTATGCCGTTTGGACTCAAGAGTGCCCAGGCGACTTATCAGCGATGTGTGCAGAACTGTTTGCACGATCAGATTGGGCGTAATGTTCATGCTTATGTGGATGACATCATGGTGAAATCCAGAGAAAAGGAAACCTTAATATCCGACTTGAGAGAGACCTTTGACAATATCCGGGTTTACAAGATGATGCTTAACCCGGCCAAGTGTGTGTTTGGTGTACCTGCAGGCAAGCTCTTGGGATTTCTGGTGTCGAATAGAGGCATTGAAGCTAATCCGGAGAAGATCACGACGATTACCTCTCTGTCTAAGCCGGCGTGTATCAATGATGTTTAGCGCCTGGCGGGACGTGTTGCTGCTTTAAGCCGGTTCATAAGCCAGTTAGGGGAGAAGGCCTTAACGCTATATCAGATGATGAAGAAAACAGACACTTTCGTCTGGAGCGATGCTGCTAACACTACCTTTGAAGATTTAAAGAGACAGTTGTCTGAGCCACCGGTTCTTGCGGATTCCATTGATAGAGAGCCGCTATTGTTATATGTGGCTGCTAACTCACGGGCCGTCAGTGTTGCCATCGTGGTGGAGCATAAGGAGGCAGGCAGGGAGCATCCGGTTCAACGGCCAGTTTACTACATCAGCGAGGTGCTCATTGAGTCTAAACAAAGGTATCCACATTGGCAGAAGCTTGTTTACGGTATGTTCATGGCAAACCAGAAGCTGAAGCGGTACTTCCAAAGTCACCCTATAACGGTGGTAAGTTCAGCTCCTTTGGGGGACATCATTCAGAACAGGGAAGCCACAGGACGAATCGCCAAGTGGGCCATTGAGCTTGGGCCTTATGATTAGAAGTATATGCCCCGTATTGCCATCAAGTCTCAGGCCTTGGTGGATTTTATCAATGATTGGACAGAGTTGCAGGCACCTAAGGAGAAGCCGGACAATACGTATTGGATTATTTACTTTGATGGGTCCAGGCAGTTAGAAGGATCAAGGGCTGGAGTTGTCTTAACTTCCCCTCGAGGTGACAAATTTCATTATGTGCTCCGGCTCATGTTTCCCTATACTAACAACGCAGCTGAATACGAGGCCTTGCTCCATGGTCTCCGGATGGCTAAGGAGATGAATTTAAGCCGGGTTAGGTGCTTGGGCGACTCAGACCTCGTGGCTCAACAGGTTTCAGGCACGTGGGATTCTAAGGATCCCCTTATGGCGGCTTATCATCGTGAAGTGGATGCTGTAGCTGGGTACTTCAAAGGGTATCAGGTGGAGCACATTGATAGAAGGAAGAATGAGGCGGCTGATGCGTTAAGCCGGTTGGGCTCTCAGCGTAAGCCGGTGCCGCGTAACACCTTTCTTGACGTTCTGCATAATCCTTCTGTCAAGGTACCTATAGAGGAAGAGCTTGCAGTGCCAGACCCGGAGGCACAGTTGGTAGCCGCACTTCACGTCATCCCAGATTGGACGTTGCCATACTTGGCTTATATGACCCGGGGAGAGCTGCCTGAGGATGAGACCTTGGCGAGACAAATTGTCAGGAGGTCCAAATCCATGACAATTGTTAATGGCGAGTTACATCATCTCAGTGTCACAGGGGCGTTCCAGCGTTGTGTCTCACCTGTAGAGGGTCAAGAGATACTTAGAGAGATCCATGAAGGGGATTGTGGTCATCATGCCGGCTCGAAATCTCTTGTGGCCAAGGCCTTCCGTCATGGTTTTTATTTGCTGACAGCTCATGCTGATGCAGATGATCTTGTTAGCAAATGTGAAGGATGTCAAAAATTCTCACGACGAGCTCATATGCTGGCTCAAGAATTGAGGATGATTCCAATTACTTGGCCGTTTGCAGTCTGAGGGCTTGACATGGTGGTACCCTTCAAAAGATCTAAGGATAAAAAGACACACCTGCTGGTGGCAGTGGATAAATTCACAAAGTGGATTGAGGCAGAGCCGGTCAGTCAGTGTGATGCAGCCACAACAGTTCAGTTCATCAAAAAGGTGATCTTTCGCTTTGGTTTTCCACATAGCATCATAACTGATAATGGCACTAATCTCTCTAAGGGTGCCATGGAAGAATTCTGTCAACGGGAGCATATCCGGCTTGACGTTTCGGCTGTTGCTCATCCTCAATCCAATGGTTAAGCAGAAAGAGCTAATCAGGAGATCTTAAGGGGTATCAAACCACGACACTTGGTCCCCTTACAACAGACTCCGGGTTGTTGGGTGGAAGAGTTACCCTCCGTGCTGTGGAGCATCAACACTATGCCTGACAGATCCACGGGTTATACACCTTTTTTCATGGTTTATGGAGCAGAGGCAGTCCTGCCAAGTGATATCTGTTGGGAAACGTAGCAGAAATTCAAAATTTTCCTACGTGTCACCAAGATCTATCTATGGAGAAACCAGCAACGAGGGGAAGGAGAGTGCATCTACATACCCTTTTAGATCGCTAAGCGGAAGCGTTCAAGAGAACAGAGTTGAAGGAGTCGTACTTGTCGTGATCCAAATCACCAGAGATCCTAGTGCCGAACGGACGGCACCTCCGCGTTCAACACACGTGCAGCCCAGTGACGTCTCCCATGCCTTGATCCAGCAAGGGGAGAGTGAGAGGTTGGGGAAGACTCCGTCCAGCAGCAGCACGACGGCGTGGTGGTGGTGGAGTGTGGCAATCCTGCAGGGCTTCGCCAAGCACCGCGGGAGAGGAGGAGTACTTGGGAGAGGGGGAGGGCTGCCCCAGAACTTGGGGTGCGGCTGCCCTCCCACCCCTCCATTTTTTATAGTTTGGGAGAGAAGGGGGCCGGCCCCCCTAGATCCCATCTAGGGTTGGGGGCGGCGGCCAAGGGGGGGAGGAGTGCCTCCCAAGTCAAGTGGAGGCCCTCCCCCTTAGGGTTTCCCCTCTCCCATGCGCATGGCTCTTGGGGGGGCTGGTGCCCCTAGCCCATTAAGGCTAGGGCGCCCCCTTGCAGCCCATGCTGCTGTATTGGACGTGGTGGAACAATTTCCGGACCTCCGGACCCCTCCGGAATCCTCCGGAACCTTCTGGAAGCTTCCCGGTACAATACCAGAAAAACCTGAACTTTTCCCAGAACCCGAACAACAACTTTCCATATATAAATCTTTACCTCCGAACCATTCCGGAACTCCTCGTGACGTCCGGGATCTCATCCGGGACTCCAAACAACATTCGGTAACCACGTATATCTATTCCATATAACCCTAGCGTCATCGAACCTTAAGTGTGTAGACCCTACGGGTTCGGGAACCATACAGACATGACCGAGACGTTCTCCGGTCAATAACCAACAGCGGGATATGGATACCCATGTTGGCTCCCACATGTTCCACGATGATCTCATCGGATGAACCACGATGTCGAGGATTCGATCAATCCCGTATACAATTCCCTTTGTCTAGCGGTATTGTACTTTCCCGAGATTTGATCGTCGGTATCTCGATACCTTGTTCAATCTCGTTATCGGCAAGTCTCTTTACTTGTTCCGTAACACATCATCCCATGATCAACCCCTTGATCACATTGTGCACATTATGATGATGTCCTACCGAGTGGGCCCAGAGATACCTCTCCGTCAACTAGAGTGACAAATCCCAGTCTCGATTCGTGCCAACCCAACAGACACTTTCAGAGATACTCGTAGTGCACCTTTATAGCCACCCAGTTACGTTGTGACGTTTGGTGCACCCAAAGCATTCCTACGGTATCCGGGAGTTGCACAATCTCATGGTCTAAGGAAATGATACTTGACATTAGAAAAGCTTTAGCATACGAACTACGATCTTTGTGCTAGGCTTAGGATTGGGTCTTGTCCATCACATCATTCTCCTAATGATGTGATCCCGTTATCAACGACATCCAATGTCCATGGTCAGGAAACCGTAACCATCTGTTGATCAACGAGCTAGTCAACTAGAGGCTTACTAGGGACATGGTGTTGTCTATGTACCCACACATGTATCTGAGTTTCCTATCAATACAATTATAGAATTGATAATAAACGATTATCATGAACAAGGAAATATAATAATAATAACTAATTTATTATTGCCTCTAGGGCATATTTCCAACAGTCTCCCACTTGCACTAGAGTCAATAATCTAGTTCACATCGCCATATGATTAACACTCACAGGTCACATCACCATGTGACCAACATCCAAAGAGTTTACTAGTGTCAGTAAACTAGTTCACATCATCATGTGATTAAGACTCAATGAGTTATGGGGTTTGATCATGTTTTGCTTGTGAGAGAGGTTTTAGTCAACGAGTCTGCAACATTCAGATCCGTATGTACTTCGCAAATCTCTAGGTCATATTGTAAATGCTGCTTCCACGCTCCACTTAGAGCTATTCCAAATGGTTGGTCCACTATACGTATCCGGTTTGCTACTCAGAGTCACTCGGATAGGTGTTAAAGCTTGAATCGACGTAACCCTTTACGCCGAACTCTTTATCACCTCCATGATCGAGAAACATGTCCTTATTTACTCCAAGGACAATTTTTTTTGACCGCTGTCCAATGATCCCCATTCCTGGATCATTCTTGTAACCCTTGACTGATTCATGGCAAGGCACACTTCCGGTGCGGTACACAATATAGCATACTATAGAGCCTACGTCTGAAGCATAGGGGACGACTTTCGTCCTTTTTCTCTCTTTTGCCGTGGTCGAGCTTTAACTCTTAACTTCATACCTTACAACTCAGGCAAGAACTCCTTCTTTGACTGGTCCATCTTGAACACCTTCAAGATCATGTCAAGGTATGTGCACATTTGAAAGTACTATTAAGCATTTTGATCTATCTTATAGATCTTGATGCTTATTGTTCAAGTAGCCTAATCCAGGTTTTTTATTGAAAAACACTTTTCAAATAACCCTATATGCTTTCCAGAAATTCTACATCATTTCGGATCAACAATATGTCAACAACATATACTCATCAGAAATTCTATAGTGCTCCCACTCACTTCTTTGGAAATACAAGTTTCTCATAAACTTTGTATAAACCCAATTTTTTTGATCATCTCATCAAAGCGTACATTCCAACTCCGAGATGCTTACTCCAGTCCTAAGAAGGATTGCTGGAGCTTTGCATACTTATTAGCGTCTTTCAGGATTGGCAAAACCTTCTGGTTGTATCACATACAACCTTTCCTCAAGTATAACATCGAGGAAACAATGTTTTGACATCCTATATGCAAGATTTCATAAATCATGCAGTAATTGCTAATATAATCCCAACAGATTCTTAGCATCGCTACGAGTGAGAAAGTCTCATCGTAGTCAACTCCTTGAACTTGTCGGAAAACATCTTAACGACAAGTCGAGCTTTCTTAATGGTGATAC
This sequence comes from Triticum aestivum, assembly GCF_018294505.1. Taxonomy (NCBI): domain Eukaryota; kingdom Viridiplantae; phylum Streptophyta; class Magnoliopsida; order Poales; family Poaceae; genus Triticum; species Triticum aestivum. The sequence continues at coordinate 540,626,899 of NC_057798.1, forward strand.
TTACCATCATTGTCTGTCTTTCTTTTAAAATCCATCTGTACCCAACGGCCTTACGACCATCAAGTATTTCTTCCAAAGTCATGGATCCTTTCTCGGATTTTATGGCCTCGAGCCATTCGTCGGAATCCGGGCCCACCATCGCTTCTCCATAGCTCGTAAGTTCATTGTTGTCTAGCAACATGACCTTCAAGACAGGATCACCGTACTACTCTGAAGTAGTACCTGTCCTTGTCGTCCTACGAGGTTTGGTAGTGACTTGATCTGAAGCATTATGATCACTATCATCAGCTTCCACTTCAATTGGTGTAGGTGCCACAGGAACATCTTCCTGTGCCCTGCTACACACTAGTTGAAGTGATGATTCAACAACCTCATCAAGTCTCCACCATCCTCCCACTCAATTCTTTCGAGAGAAACCTTTCCTCGAGAAAGGACCCGATTTAAGAAACAATCCCTATTGCTTTTGGATCTGAATTAGGAGGTGTACCCAACTATTTTGGGTGTCCTATGAAGATGCATTTTTATCCGCTTTGAGTTCCAGCTTGTCAACCTGAAACTTTTTCACATAAGCGTCGCAGCCCCAAACTTTTAAAGAAACGACAACTTAGGTTTCTCCAAACCATAGTTCAAACGGTGTCGTCTCAACGGAATTACGTGGTGCCCTATTAACGTGAGTGTGGTTGTCTCTAATGCCTAACCCATGAACGATAGTGGTAATTCGATAAGAGACATCATGGTATGCACCATATCCAATAGGGTGCAACTATGATGTTCGGACACACCATCACACTATGGTGTTCCAGGCAGTATTAATTGTGAAACAATTTCCACAATGTCTTAATTGCGTGCCAAAGCTCGTAACTCAGATACTCATCTCTATGATCATATCATAGACATTTTATCCTCTTGTCACGATGATCTTCTACTTCACTCTGAAATTACTTGAACCATTCAATAATTCAGACTTATGTTTCATGAAGTAAATATACTCAGTATCTACTTAAATCATCCGTGAAGTAAGAACATAACGATATTCACTGCATGCCTCAACACTCATTGGACTACACACATCAAAATGTGTTACTTCCAACAAGTTGCTATCTTGTTCCATCTTACTGAAAACGAGGCTTTTTAGTCATCTTGCCCATGTGGTATGATTTGCATATCTCAAGTGATTCAAAATCAAGTGAGTCCAAACGATCCATCTGCATGGAGTTTCTTCATGCGTATACACCAATAGACATGGTTCGCATGTCTCAAACTTTTCAAAACGAGTGAGTCCAAAGATCCATCAACATGGAGATTCTTCATGTGTTTTACACCAATATGACTTACATGGTAGTGCCACAAGTAAGTGGTACTATCATTACTACCTTATATCTTTTGGCATGAAAATGTGTATCACTACGATCGAGATTTCAATAAACCATTCATTTTAGGTGCAAGACCATTGAAGGTATTATTCAAATAAACAGAGTAACCATTATTCTCCTTAAATGAATAACCGTACTGCGATAGACATAATCCAATCATGTCTATGCTCAACGCAAACACCAAATCTCGATGGTAGAGGGAGCGTGCGATGCTTGATCACATCAACCTTGGAAACACTTGCAGCACATATCGTCAGCTCACCTTTAGCTAGTCTCCGTTTATTCCATAGCTTTTATTTCGAGTTACTAACACTTAGCAACCGAACTGGTATCTAATACCCTGGTGCTTCTAGAAGTACTAGCAAAGTACACATTAACGTAATGTATATCCAATATACTTCTATCGACCTTGCCTGCCTTCGTATCTACCAAGTATCTAGGGTGGTTTTGCTTCAGTGTCTGTTCCTCTCATCATAGAAGCACTTAGTCTCGGGTTTGGGTTCAACCTTGGGTTTCTTCACTGGAGCAACAACTGATTTTCAGTTTCATGAAGTACCCCTTCTTGACCTAGCCCTTCTTGAAACTAGTGGTTTCACTAACCATCAACAATTGATGCTCCTTCTTGATTTGTACATTCACGGTGTCGAACATGGCAAATAGCTCAAGGATCATCATATCTATCCTTGTTATGTTATAGTTCATCACGAAGATCTAGTAGCTTGTGTCACATCCCTAGCTTCTGGTTTGCTCTGAGCTAGCTAGTAATGTGTTGCATCATGTTTAAATTTTGCCTAAAATTGAAATGGGGATGTTCAAACCCTAGCATTAAATCAACTCAACTAGGGTGAATTAAAATCTTTTCAATAAACCCAAAAGGTTCCTAAGAAAAGTTCATGATTTCTGGTTAAGGTGGAAACCTCTGCCAAAAATGATGAATATATTCTTAGGTCATTTTTGGATTTTTGAATTAAATCATATTGTATTTGATTTTGGGCATTTAAATACTATAAATAATTTAAATGTTCAAATAAATGTTGGAAATTGTTAAGGGTCACTGAAATAATTCAGAAAGCACCCATAATTGTTTCCAGGATTTTATTAAATGATTTGGTATTTTAAATCAAATCAAAAACAAAATAACAGAAATAGAAAAGAAATAAGAGAGAGAGAGAGAAGGAAGTTACCTGGCGCCCACTTACCTGGCCCAGCACGGCCCAGCCCATCTCCACTCCCCACTGTCGTCTTCCTCTGCCAGTAGGCAGAGGCGAGGCGTGGCGCGCGCCCGAGAGGCCTCGGCCACCTCCTGCTTCCCCTGGCCACCTCCTGCTTCCTCCTCGACGCCCCGGAGACGCCACGCACCTCCCTGCCTCTCTCCCTCACTCTCCCGCGTCCTCATCCTCTCCCCTGGACCTCTCTCTCACTCGCCCGAACGGAGCCGCCGCCACCGACGAGCTCCCTCGCGGCCACCGCCACCCCCTAGCCTCGCCTATGCGCTCAAAGGCTCCGCCTCGACCCCCTCTTTCTCCCCACTGAGCCACAAGGTCCCGGACACGCTGCAACGCCGCCACCATCGCCGTTTCCATCGCCGGCCGCCGAGGATCTTCACTGTCGATTCGCCGCCGTCTCCGCTTCCCCGAGCTCGTCATCTACCCCATCCGAACCACCGTGAGCTCCTGCACGTTTTGCCCCTAACCCCGTGGCTTGCCGCTCGCCGTAGCCGCCATTTCATAGCTGGCCGTAGCACGCCGCCGCCTGAGCTCGTCGCCGGCGTAGCTCCGGTGACCATTTGGTCACCCTGGCATGCCTAACTCGCTCCTCGCACCGCGTAGCGCCCCGCTAGCCTCTCACCTCGCTCGTTTGCGCACCGTAGCACTAACTCGCCCCAACCCCGAGCTCCGGCCGCCGCCTCGGGCTCCACTCCGGCGAACCCCGGCCACCCCCGCACCTCCCGTTGGTCCCCCTAGATGCGCACGGGCACGGGCTACCTCCTGGTGCCCTTGGCGCGTCGATCCGATGCCCCTAGCGCAAGTCCGGCGTCCCCCGCCGTGCTCTGTGGTCGTCGCCGGCTAAACTCCGGCGAGAGCTGACGTGGCCGGTCATTAGGGCCTAACCACCCCGCTAACCCAGGCCTAGAGCCACTGACATGTGGGCCCTAGTGCCCCTAATCTTTAATTAAACTAAACTAACCCCCCTGTCTAACCTGTGTCACTGACGTGTGGACCCCACACGTCAGGTTTGACCTGGACCTGGCCGTTGACTCGCTGACGTCATGCTGGCTTCAGGCTGACGCAGTTAAATCATTTTCTGGATTTATTAATATTCAGGAAATTCCAGAAAATGCCTAAAACTTCTAAAAATCATAGAAATTCAACCGTAACTCCAAATTAAATAATTTATATATGAAAAATTATCAGAAAAATTCAAGGAATCCATCTGTACCATTTTCATGCATGTTAGAACAACTTATAGCTGCTGTTGAGCACAAATCAATTAAATGGCATTTGAATAATCACATATGGAGTTTAAATTTGAATCTTGTATTCAAACCAACTTCATTTAATCTGTTGCTAGTTGCATTAGCTCAAAACACATTCATATTGCCATGTCATAAGCATGCATCATATTGTGCATTGCATTGATTGTATTTCCTCTTTGTTGCCGGTATCTGTTCCCTCCCGGTAGACGATGTACCGATAATGTGATCGTTGACACTGATGAAGACTCAATGCTATCTTCAGAAGTGCCAGGCAAGCAAAACCCCCTCGTTCATTCCGATAAAATCCCACTCTCTCGCTCCTGCTCTCTTTTACTGCATTAGGACAACAACGACATATTTGTTACTTGCTGCGGTAGCTGAACCCCTTTATCCTTTGCATGACCTGTCATTGCCACAGTAAATAGATGAAACCCACTAGCATGAGTAGGAGTTGTTTGAGCCCTGATGTGCCTACTCATTCATGCTTGTTTGTCATGCCTGCTACTGCTTAGAGTTGAGTCAGGTCTGATTCATCGAGGATGAATCAGAGGTGTGTGAACATGTCCTACTATGTGTGAGCTAAGTGTGTGAACACGATTTGGTAAAAGGTGTCGGTGAGAGGCCATGTAGGAGTACATGGTGGGTTGTCTCATTGAAGCCGTCCTTAGGAACTGAGTTCTGTGTTTGTGATCCATGATTCAGCTACTACCATGCATTGGGCCCTGAAATATGACCCCGCTCGACTTCTTATTCACCCTAGTCCTCTGTCCAGGAGTTGCAAGTAGTTTCTGGTGTTTGTAGCTTACTGGAGGCCGTGGACAGCGCTGACCGTAGGGGTGGGCTGTGATGCGGTAGGTACGTGGCACGGTGTACCGGATGCCCGTTTGGTATCTCGGGAACCCTGTTCACATCGTTTGGGGCTGTGAGCGAAACTCCGGCCGGATCTCCTCATGGATGGAACCCGAATAGGCGATAAACCTGGACTAGAGACTTGAGTGTTTAGGTAGGTCGTGGTCTACACCCACGTCGGCTTTCGCTTGAAGTCTGCCGAGCACATGTCGTGTGCAGACGCTAAGTGGTGGAAACATGTATGAAGAAGTACACCCCTGCAGGGTTAACATCATCTATTCGAATAGCCGTGTCCGCGGTAAAGGACTTCTGGGTTGCTTATATCAGTTCATAGACAAGTGAAAGTGGATACTCTAAAATACGCAAGATAAGCGTGAGTGCTATGGATGGCGTTCTCGTAGGGAGACGGGAGCGGATCCATAGTGGTGTATTGATATGGTGAATATGTGGACTCGTGTGCGCCACCTCAAAAGTTACATTGCAGTCGTAGTTCAGGATAGCCACCGAGTCAAAGCTGGCTTGCTGCAGTTAAACCCCACCATCCCCTTGTTGATAATGATGCATATGTAGTTAGTTCTGATGTAAGTCTTGCTGGGTACATTTGTACTCACGTTTGCCTATTTTATGTTTTTGCAGAGAGACTTCGGTCTCACTAGTAGTTCGCGTGGACTTCGACGTTTAGCTTGTTACCTCAGCTACGATCTTGTGCCCTCGGCAGGATCTGGTAGATAGTCAGGCTTCTCAGCCTTTTCATTTATAGATGTCTGTACTCAGACATGATAGCTTCCGCTTGTGCTTTGACTTGTATGCTCTGATTGTTGGGTCATGAGACCCATGTTTGTAATATCTCGCTCCTCGGAGCCTATTGAATAAATTACTTGAGTCGTAGAGTCATGTTGTGATGCCATGTTGTATTTGCACATATCGAGCATATTGTGTGTATGTTATTGAAATGCTTGGTATGTGTGGGATCTGACCATCTAGTTGTTTATCTTTAGTAGCCTCTCTTACCGGGAAATGTCTCCTAGTGTTTCCACCGAGCCATGGTAGCTTGCTACTGCTCCGGAACACTTAGGCTGGCCGGCATGTGTCCTTCTTCGTTCCTGTGTCTGTCCCTTCGGGGAAATGTCACGCGATGAATACCGGAGTCCTGTTAGCCCGCTACAGCCCGGTTCACCGGAGTCCTGCTAGCCCAGTGCTACAGCCTGGATTCACTCGCTGATGACCGACACGTTCGATGCTGGGTCATGGATGCCTGTCCCTGTAAGTCTGTGCCACTTTGGGTTTACGACTAGCCATGTCAGCCCGGGCTCCTTATCATATGGATGCTAGCGACACTGTCATATACGTGTGCCAAAAGGCGCAAACGGTCCCGGGCAAAGGTAAGGCGACACCCGTGGGAATACCGTGCGTGAGGCCGCAAAGTGATATGAGGTGTTACATGCTAGATCGATGTGGCATTGAGTCGGGGTCCTGACAGCGTTGGTATCAGAGCTTGACTGCCTGTAGGATTACCAAGCCAAACTGATCGAAGTTGAGTCTAGAAATTCTTTAGTTATATAAGGGAATTGATTGTGGGATGGAACGTAAGGCTCTTTTTACTCCTTTACCTCATGCCCTTCTGATCTGAGTCATCTTATCTTTCCTACGGGGTTAAAGAACTAGGCTATCTCTTCTTTCTATCAGGATCATGTGTTACTAATCCATAGACTTATAAGATTGTTGGATTTAAGCTTGAGTTCAGTTTCTACCTCTGTATGTTAATTATTGATCTCGAGACCCTGATATTGTGCTTCTGAGTGGTTATGCCACCATTTTTGTGAATGTCTCAAATCTTTTCTGAGCATTTACAGCCGTTATGCTGTCCGAGTCACCCCAGGTTTCTGAATAGTCTGAAGCATTTGCAAAATTCCTTCCTCCCATTCCGATGTTCCTTTGGGCCAGATTAACCACACTAATCGGTGAGTTGAGGTAAATTATTGCCTTGACATATATGTTGGAGCTATTATTATGACCCTAGGTGTTTTAGGGAGTCACCTAGTAATCTAGCAATGTTTTGTGTTCCCAGTGTGAAGATTCTGGCCATCATTCTCGAAAGCATCCCGTGGTGCTACTTAGTAGTAGGCATTCTATTCCTGGGTTTTCGAACCAAGATTCACCCTACTTACTTCATGTTGATAGTGTTTCTAGTTCCTTTAGATTATTAGTAACCTTTGCGTTAGTCCTTGAAGTCCGTGGTATCTTCTTCTTCCAAATACCATGAACTACTTATGGCAGAAGTTCCTCGCTGAACTGAACGATCACAACCAGTGTGCTCTTGATGAGTTCTCCATTATATATTGTGGCTCTGCCAGTTTTACTTTTTTTTTCCTGCATGGGTTATCCGGAAGAATTATGTTGAACTTGGTTCGACATACTAATCTATGCATCCACAACTCAGAAAGTTATATGTTCCTTTGAGTTGTCCCTCTTTAATTGTCTACTGACCTTCGTCTATCAATTGATAGTCAAGAGTATGCGTGCGTTCGTTTATTGATGCCTATTACTCTTGTGGTCCATCAAGCCATTCTATCACAGAATGACTAGGAGAAATGAACTCCAGTACCTCATCCATATCCAGGATGGGGTCAAAGAAGTTGTGCTCCACAGAACAAATTGCTAATCCAGCTTTTGTTCTGCTCTATCTTGGAGTATTACCATCTTTATATCGGGATGTTATAGGAATTGCACACCACCCTATGAACTCTTGGTACAGTGATACTTCTTGCCATCATTGTTCATCCCTCGGTTCCTGTGTTATTGTAACCGGAATGTCGACAAGTGAATCGTGATGTGTGAAATCAATACTCCTAGCAACCTTGTTGCTTGGTAGTTAAAGGACAATAATTTCATTCTTAGCGTGTTGGTTATTGAATCATCATTCTAAGATTGATTGTGCTACCTAGTCCTTGTTCTCGGTGCACTCCTCGATCGATGAGTTAGGATTATCTTAAATCTTCGCTCTATTGATCATATCGTCTTGCCTCAAAAAGCAAGATTGTTCTCGAGCTTAGTAACATATCGGTGGTTCGTGATTTTTCGAATATCCTCTCGAAGGTATCACCAGGTTGTCACCTGACTGTTATGTTGAGCTCGTGATCAAGTTGGTTCATCCTGTAAACCACCCTTTCTCCAAGAATCCGTGTTGGATACCCCTGAGCTAGTTGGTTAAGCTAGACAACAACTTGGAGAGTTGGAAGATAAAAGCTTGCCTGACTTAGTTCGTTCCAAAGGGATATTCTTGTGTAGTGTGTGTTGAAGAAGGATGATATCTTCATCGATTGGTCCCTGTGATCAGTTGCTGGACCTATTGTCTTATCAATCCTTTGATTTGAGTGTGGGCTATCGTCAAATCAAATCAGTACCAACGATATTCGTAATGTTGTCTTACTCGTGGTTGATCCCTCGAGCATACATCATTATATCTTTTGGGTCTGACCAATGCTATCACTTGTTCACTTAACTATGGAATTCCTTTTAAAAGGAAACCCAGATGAATTGTTGTTGAGCCCATTGACAACATCCTTATCTCCTCCATGATCTTGTTGGACAACAAGTTAGTGTTGGAAACTTTTGAAAGCATTTTCTTCATGCTAGCTCATGAAGTATTTGTTTGATGAACGGAGTGACTTCCTCTTATACACGTGCATTTGGTGAAAGTTGCCGCCGTGAATTTGAGAAAGTTAGTTTTGCTTCCTCTGGAATCATCCCAAGTCAGTCATGCATATGTGCGAAATATTCTATGGTTTGGAGACTTGCAACCTCCATTCCATATGTGTCCCTAGCACACCAAGCCACTGATTGATTTGTTCAAGGAGAAGAAGTTCCTTCTTAAGAGTATACCGTATGCAAGGATTTTGATATCCTCGTTGATGGTTCCCCACCTGAACTCGGTAGTGTTTTATTATAAGACTACCACGTGGTCATGCTTGTCTGGGACAACGTGTTCACATGTTTGTAGCAGAACCAGCTCATGTTTTGGAGTTTGCTATCGTAGTTCATTTCCCGAGAATCTCGCAACGTTATCTCGTCGAATTGTGTTGCAAACTTTCATTTATCTTCCTAGGTTCGATGAGTCTGGAATATCCTGACACCAACCAGATCTGAATCTCAGGCAGATATGATGGTTGGAACATTTCCCCAAGAACTATAATATTGGTTCCTCGATAACTGGTAAAGTGGATGTCGTGGCCAGCACCACCCAGTCGAAAGACCTATTATTGTAGTATCTTGATTGAAGAAGTTGGCCACCTCCCCATAGGGATTTCGTAGGATTACTCCCTAGTTGCCCCTATGGATTTTGAGATCCCGAAGTCCGACCTTTTTACTTGATGTTCTAGATATCAAACCATATCTATAAATGGGTTACGCTAGCACATCAAGGAGAACATTAGAAGCGGAGTGCTAAATGTCTCTCGGTCGATCATCCAGATTTTGTTTCCTTGGCCTCGCTAAGGTGAAATCTGAGAAAGTGTTATCCTCCTTTGCATCTGCATCGCCCATCGCTATTCATCATGGTAGTATGTTGTGTTGTCAGCACCCTTGACACGGATGTTGATAAAATCTTGATGATTATGGAAATGCTCAAGTTCTTGAGAGCACGCACAAGCGCTACGTGTTATCATCGGCACTAACTGGGATTCCTCTCAGTTTCCTCGGCAATGCTATGACCTTTTAAAACAGTGAATTCACTCTCTATTGTTGGGTTCTTCCCCAGTTACCAGAATCATTCCCAGCATTTGCATTTTGTTCCCAGCTTGCACCGCCAATGTGCCATTCTACCATGGGTCTCTTCCATTTCCGGTGGTAAGCACATTCATCCATTACGTTGTCTTCAATAAGGTAATCCACATCATCCAAGTCCGAGTATGCCATTCTACCGACCCCCTCCAAACGATCGGTCGAGAATTGCCTTAGGTTGGTTTAAAGAGTTTCAATGATCTTTGAATCAAAGGTAATTCTTTTTGCCACTTAAGGGGATATTTCTACGAGTCACCTTCCCTAAGGTGCATCGTTATGGTATCACGGCAATTCAACTCCTCGCTACGTTGACAACCGATCACCACATTCTTAAGTCTGGATTTGTTGTCTACCTAGTGAACCTTTGTCATCTGCTTCACTCCATTCCTATGGATGTGTGCTTCATCTCTCAGCCCGAGAGATGTTGTTATGTCTCATTCCGTGGGTTAATCCTGAGTTGTTCGACCTTCGAGAAGAACAATTCTTTTAGGGTCTTTCCTTTCCTCTCGTTGTCATGATAGTTGGAGTTCTCAAGGCAAGACTTCAAGACAATGATGGTGAATGAATCAACGTTCAATTGAAGTGCACCCTGTCGTGAAGATTATACTAGTTTGCGTTACCCCTTCACCTTACCCTACGCTTGAATCTCGAGACGAGATTCTTGTTTAGTGGGGGTGAGTTGTCACATCCCTAGCTTCTGGTTTGCTCTGAGCTAGCTAGTAATGTGTTGCATCATGTTTAAATTTTGCCTAAAATTGAAATGGGGATGTTCAAACCCTAGCATTAAATCAACTCAACTAGGGTGAATTAAAATCTTTTCAATAAACCCAAAAGGTTCCTAAGAAAAGTTCATGATTTCTGGTTAAGGTGGAAACCTCTGCCAAAAATGATGAATATATTCTTAGGTCATTTTTGGATTTTTGAATTAAATCATATTGTATTTGATTTTGGGCATTTAAATACTATAAATAATTTAAATGTTCAAATAAATGTTGGAAATTGTTAAGGGTCACTGAAATAATTCAGAAAGCACCCATAATTGTTTCCAGGATTTTATTAAATGATTTGGTATTTTAAATCAAATCAAAAACAAAATAACAGAAATAAAAAAGAAATAAGAGAGAGAGAGAAGGAAGTTACCTGGCGCCCACTTACCTGGCCCAGCACGGCCCAGCCCATCTCCACTCCCCCCCTGTCGTCTTCCTCTGCCAGTAGGCAGAGGCGAGGCGTGGCGCGCGCCCGAGAGGCCTCGGCCACCTCCTGCTTCCCCTGGCACCTCCTGCTTCCTCCTCGACGCCCCGGAGACGCCACGCACCTCCCTGCCTCTCTCCCTCACTCTCCCGCGTCCTCATCCTCTCCCCTGGACCTCTCTCTCACTCGCCCGAACGGAGCCGCCGCCACCGACGAGCTCCCTCGCGGCCACCGCCACCCCCTAGCCTCGCCGATGCGCTCAAAGGCTCCGCCTCGACCCCCTCTTTCTCCCCACCGAGCCACAAGGTCCCGGACACGCTGCAACGCCGCCACCATCGCCGTTTCCATCGCCGGCCGCCGAGGATCTTCACCGTCGATTCGCCGCCGTCTCCGCTTCCCCGAGCTCGTCATCTACCCCATCCGAACCACCGTGAGCTCCTGCACGTTTTGCCCCTAACCCCGTGGCTTGCCGCTCGCCGTAGCCGCCATTTCATAGCTGGCCGTAGCACGCCGCCGCCTGAGCTCGTCGCCGGCGTAGCTCCGGTGACCATTTGGTCACCCTGGCATGCCTAACTCGCTCCCCGCACCGCGTAGCGCCCCGCTAGCCTCTCACCTCGCTCGTTTGCGCACCGTAGCACTAACTCGCCCCAACCCCGAGCTCCGGCCGCCGCCTCGGGCTCCACTCCGGCGAACCCCGGCCACCCCCGCACCTCCCGTTGGTCCCCCTAGATGCGCACGGGCACGGGCTACCTCCTGGTGCCCTTGGCGCGTCGATCCGATGCCCCTAGCGCAAGTCCGGCGTCCCCCGCCGTGCTCTGTGGTCGTCGCCGGCTAAACTCCGGCGAGAGCTGACGTGGCCGGTCATTAGGGCCTAACCACCCCGCTAACCCAGGCCTAGAGCCACTGACATGTGGGCCCTAGTGCCCCTAATCTTTAATTAAACTAAACTAACCCCCCTGTCTAACCTGTGTCACTGACGTGTGGACCCCACACGTCAGGTTTGACCTGGACCTGGCCGTTGACTCGCTGACGTCATGCTGGCTTCAGGCTGACGCAGTTAAATCATTTTCTGGATTTATTAATATTCAGGAAATTCCAGAAAATGCCTAAAACTTCTAAAAATCATAGAAATTCAACCGTAACTCCAAATTAAATAATTTATATATGAAAAATTATCAGAAAAATTCAAGGAATCCATCTGTACCATTTTCATGCATGTTAGAACAACTTATAGCTGCTGTTGAGCACAAATCAATTAAATGGCATTTGAATAATCACATATGGAGTTTAAATTTGAATCTTGTATTCAAACCAACTTCATTTAATCTGTTGCTAGTTGCATTAGCTCAAAACACATTCATATTGCCATGTCATAAGCATGCATCATATTGTGCATTGCATTGATTGTATTTCCTCTTTGTTGCCGGTATCTGTTCCCTCCCGGTAGACGATGTACCGATGATGTGATCGTTGACACTGATGAAGACTCAATGTTATCTTCAGAAGTGCCAGGCAAGCAAAACCCCCTTGTTCATTCCGATAAAATCCCACTCTCTCGCTCCTGCTCTCTTTTACTGCATTAGGACAACAACGACATATTTGTTACTTGCTGCGGTAGCTGAACCCCTTTATCCTTTGCATGACCTGTCATTGCCACAGTAAATAGATGAAACCCACTAGCATGAGTAGGAGTTGTTTGAGCCCTGTTGTGCCTACTCATTCTTGCTTGTTTGTCATGCCTGCTACTGCTTAGAGTTGAGTCAGGTCTGATTCATCGGGATGAATCAGAGGTGTGTGAACATGTCCTACTATGTGTGAGCTAAGTGTGTGAACACGATTTGGTAAAGGTAGCGGTGAGAGGCCATGTAGGAGTACATGGTGGGTTGTCTCATTGAAGCCGTCCTTAGGAACTGAGTTCTGTGTTTGTGATCCATGATTCAGCTACTACCATACATTGGGCCCTGAAATATGACCCCGCTCGACTTCTTATTCACCCTAGTCCTCTGTCCAGGAGTTGCAAGTAGTTTCTGGTGTTTGTAGCTATGCTGGAGGCCGTGGACAGCGCTGACCGTAGGGGTGGGCTGTGATGCGGTAGGTACGTGGCACGGTGTACCGGATGCCCGTTTGGTATCTCGGGAACCCTGTTCACATCGTTTGGGGCTGTGAGCGAAACTCCGGCCGGATCTCCTCATGGATGGAACCCGAATAGGCGATAAACCTGGACTAGAGACTTGAGTGTTTAGGTAGGTCGTGGTCTACACCCACGTCGGCTTTCGCTTGAAGTCTGCCGAGCACATGTCGTGTGCAGACGCTAAGTGGTGGAAACATGTATGAAGAAGTACACCCCTGCAGGGTTAACATCATCTATTCGAATAGCCGTGTCCGCGGTAAAGGACTTCTGGGTTGCTTATATCAGTTCATAGACAAGTGAAAGTGGATACTCTAAAATACGCAAGATAAGCGTGAGTGCTATGGATGGCGTTCTCGTAGGGAGACGGGAGCGGATCCATAGTGGTGTATTGATATGGTGAATATGTGGACTCGTGTGCGCCACCTCAAAAGTTACATTGCAGTCGTAGTTCAGGATAGCCACCGAGTCAAAGCTGGCTTGCTGCAGTTAAACCCCACCATCCCCTTTGTTGATAATGATGCATATGTAGTTAGTTCTGATGTAAGTCTTGCTGGGTACATTTGTACTCACGTTTGCCTATTTTATGTTTTTGCAGAGAGACTTCGGTCTCACTAGTAGTTCCGCGTGGACTTCGACGTTTAGCTTGTTACCTCAGCTACGATCTTGTGCCCTCGGCAGGATCTGGTAGATAGTCAGGCTTCTCAGCCTTTTCATTTATAGATGTCTGTACTCAGACATGATAGCTTCCGCTTGTGCTTTGACTTGTATGCTCTGATTGTTGGGTCATGAGACCCATGTTTGTAATATCTCGCTCCTCGGAGCCTATTGAATAAATACTTGAGTCGTAGAGTCATGTTGTGATGCCATGTTGTATTTGCACATATCGAGCATATTGTGTGTATGTTATTGAAATGCTTGGTATGTGTGGGATCTGACCATCTAGTTGTTTATCTTTAGTAGCCTCTCTTACCGGGAAATGTCTCCTAGTGTTTCCACCGAGCCATGGTAGCTTGCTACTGCTCCGGAACACTTAGGCTGGCCGGCATGTGTCCTTCTTCGTTCCTGTGTCTGTCCCTTCGGGGAAATGTCACGCGATGAATACTGGAGTCCTGTTAGCCCGCTACAGCCCGGTTCACCGAAGTCCTGCTAGCCTAGTGCTACAACCTGGATTCACTCGCTGATGACCGACACGTTCGATGCTGGGTCATGGATGCCTGTCCCTGTAAGTTTGTGCCACTTTGGGTTTACGACTAGCCATGTCAGCCCGGGCTCCTTATCATATGGATGCTAGCGACACTGTCATATACGTGTGCCAAAAGGCGCAAACGGTCCCGGGTAAAGGTAAGGCGACACCCGTGGGAATACCGTGCGAGAGGCCGCAAAGTGATATGAGGTGTTACATGCTAGGTCGATGTGGCATTGAGTCGGGGTCCTGACAGCTTGGTGGCAATGTCTTTGGGGAAACATCACTATCTCATCTGGAAGATCAACTCCCACTCGATTCAAGTGATTGTTGTACCCAGACAATCTGAGTACAAGCTCAATGATTGCGATCTTCTCCCTTAGTTTGTAGGCTAGAAAACTCATCGGAGGTCTCATACCTCTTGACGTGAGCACGAGCCTAAAATCCCAATTTCAGCTCTTGGAACATCTCATATGTTCTGTGACATTTCAAAAATGTCTTCGGTGCCTCAACTCTAAACCGTTTAACTGAACTATCACGTAGTTATCAAAACGTGTATGTCCGATGTTTGCAACATCCATAGACGACGTTCGAGGTTCAGCACACTGAGCGGTGCATTAAGGACATAAGCTTTCTATTGTCCGCATAATCGCTACTGTCAACTTTCAACTATATTTTCTCTAGGAACATATCTAAAACAGTAGAACTAAAGCGCGAGCTATGACATAATTTGCAAAGGAATTTTGACTATGTTTAGGATAATTAAGTTCATCTCATGAACTCCCACTCAGATAGACATCCCTCTAGTCATCTAAGTGATTACATGATCCGAGTCAACTAGGCCGTGTCCGATCATCACGTGAGATGGACTAGTCATCATCGGTGAACATCTTCATGTTGATCATATCTACCATAAGACTCATGCTCGACCTTTCGGTCTCTTGTGTTCTGAGGCCATGTCTGTACATGCTAGGCTTGTCAAGTTAACCTAAGTGTTTCGCGTGTGTAAATCTGGCTTACACCTGCTGTATGTGAACGTTAGAATCTATCACACCCGATCATCATGTGGTGCTTCGAAACGACGAACTTTCGCAATGGTGCACAGTTAGGGGGAACACTTTCTTGAAATTTTAATAAGGGATCATCTTATTTACTACCGTCGTTCTAAGCAAATAAGATGTACAAACATGATAAACATCACATGCAATCAAATAGTGACATGATATGGCCAATATCATTTTGCTCCTTTTGATCTCCTTCTTCGGGGCTCCACGATCATCATCGTCACCGGCATGACACCATGATCTCCATCATCGTGTCTTCATGAAGTTGTCTCTCCAACTATTACTTCTACTACTATGGCTACCGGTTAGCAATAAAGTAAAGTAATTACATGGCGTTGTTCAATGACACGCAGGTCATACAATAAACTAAGACAACTCCTATGGCTCCTGCCGGTTGTCATACTCATCGACATGCAAGTCGTGATTCCTATTACAAGAACATGATCAATCTCATACATCACATATCATTCATCACATTCTTCTTGGCCATATCACATCACATAGCATACCCTGCAAAAACAAGTTAGACGTCCTCTAATTGTTGTTTGCATGTTTTACGTGGCTGCTATGGGTTTCTAGCAAGAACGTTTCTTACCTACGCAAAACCACAACGTGATATGCCAATTGCTATTTACCCTTCATAAGGACCCTTTTCATCGAATCCGTTCCGACTAAAGTGGGAGAGACTGGCACCCGCTAGCCACCTTATGCACCAAGTGCATGTCAGTCGGTGGAACCTGTCTCACATAAGAGTACGTGTAAGGTCGGTCCGGGCCGCTTCATCCCACAATACCGTTGAAACAAGATTGGACTAGTAACGGTAAGCATATTGAACAAAATCAACGGCCACAACTACTTTGTGTTCTACTCATGCAAAGAATCTACGCAATAGACCTCGCTCATGATGCCACTGTTGGGGAACGTAGCAGAAATTCAAAATTTTCCTATGTGTCACCAAGATCTATCTATGGAGAAATCAGCAACGAGGGGAAGGAGAGTGCATCTACATACCCTTGTAGATCGCTAAGCGGAAGCGTTCAAGAGAATGGGGTTGAAGGAGTCGTACTCGTTGTGATCCAAATCACCGGAGATCCTAGTGCCGAATAGACGACACCTCCGCGTTCAACACACGTGCAGCCCGGTGACGTCTCCCATGCCTTGGTCCAGCAAGGAGAGAGGGAGAGGTTTGGGAAGACTCCGTCCAGCAGCAGCATGACGGTGTGGTGGTGGTGGAGGAGCGTGGCAATCCTGCAGGGCTTCGCCAAGCACCGTGGGAGAGGAGGAGTACTTGGGAGAGGGGGAGGGCTGCGCCAAAACTTGGGGTGCAGCTGCCCTCCCACCCCTTCACTATTTATAGGTTGGGAGAGAAGGGGGACGGCCCCCTAGATCCCATCTAGGGTTGGGGGCGGCGGCCAAGGGGGGGAGGAGTGCCTCCCAAGTGAAGTGGAGGCCCTTCCCCTTAGGGTTTCCCCTCTCCCATGGTTATGGGCCTTGGGGGGGCTGGTGCCCCTGGCCCATTAAGGCTAGGGTGCCCCCTTACAGCCCATGCTGCTGTATTGGACGTGGTGGAACAATTTCCGGACCTTCGGACCCCTCCAGAATCCTCCGGAACCTTCTGGAAGCTTCCCGGTACAATACTAGAAAAACCCAAACTTTTCCCGGAACCCGAACAACAACTTTCCATATATAAATCTTTACCTCCGGACCATTCCGGAACTCCTCGTGACGTCCGGGATCTCATCCGGGACTCCGAACAACATTCGGTAACCACGTATATCTATTCCATATAACCCTAGCGTCATCGAACCTTAAGTGTGTAGACCCTACGGGTTCGGGAACCATGCAGACATGACCGAGACGTTCTCCGGTCAATAACCAACAGCGGGATCTGGATACCCATGTTGGCTCCCACATGTTCCACGATGATCTCATCGGATGAACCACGATGTCGAGGATTCGATCAATCCCGTATACAATTCCCTTTGTCTAGCGGTATTTTACTTGCCCGAGATTCGATCGTCGGTATCCCGATACCTTGTTCAATCTCGTTACCGGCACGTCTCTTTACTCGTTCCGTAACACATCATCCCATGATCAACCCCTTGATCACATTGTGCACATTATGATGATGTCCTACCGAGTGGGCCCAGAGATACCTCTCCGTCAACCGGAGTGACAAATCCCAGTCTCGATTCGTGCCAACCCAACAAACACTTTTCGAGATACCCGTAGTGCACCTTTATAGCCACCCAGTTATGTTGTGACGTTTGGTGCACCCAAAGCATCCCTACGGTATCCGGGAGTTGCACAATCTCATGGTCTAAGGAAATGATACTTGACATTAGAAAAGCTTTAGCATACGAACTACGATCTTTGTGCTAGGCTTAGGATTGGGTCTTGTCCATCACATCATTCTCCTAATGATGTGATCCCGCTATCAACGACATCCAATGTCCATGGTCAGGAAACCGTAACCATCTGTTGATCAACGAGCTAGTCAACTAGAGGCTTACTAGGGACATGGTGTTTTCTATGTACCCACACATGTATCTGAGTTTCCTATCAATACAATTATAGCATGGATAATAAACGATTATCATGAACAAGGAAATATAATAATAATAACTAATTTATTATTGCCTCTAGGGCATATTTCCAACAATATCCGGCACGACTCTCCCCGTGTGGCGGCTTATGTTGAGGCTGATAATGAAAAGGCTCGACAGGAGGCACTTGACTTGTTGGATGAAGAGCGAGACTTGGCAATAGCCCGCTCAGTGATTTATCAGCAAGACCTACGTCGCTATCACAGCCGCCGGGTCAGGAGCCGAACATTTCAGGAAGGCGATTTAGTGCTCTGGCTCATCCAGGATCAGCCCGATATGCACAAGTTATCCCCTCCTTGGGAAGGACCCTTTGTGGTCAGCAAGAATCTGCACAGCGGGTCGTACTATCTCATTGATATTCGAGAGCACAAAGACTCATGTAAGTCGGAGGAGGAGACCCGCCGGCCATGGAATATAGCCCATCTTCGGCCATACTATACTTAAGCCACCGGCTCTTTAGATGTATATATTTTTTGACAATGTATATATTATATAAAGTAATAAAGCAGGACCTCTGTCCTTTTTTCACCCTCAAAAAAGTGTATGTCTTTTTGACAGGTGGTGGAAACAA
The DNA here is from genome assembly GCF_018294505.1 of Triticum aestivum. Lineage (NCBI taxonomy): Eukaryota > Viridiplantae > Streptophyta > Magnoliopsida > Poales > Poaceae > Triticum > Triticum aestivum. The sequence continues at coordinate 540,645,122 of NC_057798.1, forward strand.
CCAATAGGGACCGGATCATACCTAAATCCGGCTTTACCTTTGGTCCGGCTTATGATCATATCTGAATCTAGCCATGATCACTTGGGGGCTTCCTGTTCAAACATAGGTCATATTCGAACCAAAGAGAACATAGCTGTCGATACCCACTTGATCGGCATACTTGCCAAACCTACTTGGGGGCTTCTTGATCATATTTGAATCACAGCTTAACCCCTTTAGGTCTGACGTGGATCGTATCCGAATCTGGTCATTAAACAAATCTTATGGTCACTTGGGGGCTTCCTGTTCGAACATAGGTCGTATTCGAAACAAAGAGAACATAGCTGTCGATACCCACTTGATCGGCATCGCCAAGCCACTGGGGGCTATATGATCGTATCCGAATCTTAGCTTAACCCCTTTGGAACAGTTTACTGATCGTATCTGAATCAGAAGCCTGTAAAGTATTTTGATTATCCTGAAACCTTGTGGAAAGAATTATGAGATGTTTTTTGTCTTGCCGGTTTAATATTCATCACCCCAGGTCGTTAAGTGTCGGGTGAACATCATATGAGCCAGAAAGATTATCCAAGGATCGCAGGTATGCTATTATGCTTAAGTTTAACAAAATATGGTCATAAACCAGCCTATATATCAGTCTGTTGGTTTGTGTCCGGGTTATCAATACTTTCTGTGCAGAATAAAGCGAGCAAAATTTAAAACGCCAAGGAAATAAAGCTAGAAATATATAACAGTGGCGGCTTATGAAAGTATTGAGTGCTAGGACAATGCGCAAAGGCATATCACACATCGGGAAGTTTTTTCTACCCTATTACAAGACTCCCTGAGTCTGAATACATGAAGTATTGTTTTTTACAAAACGCCTGGCGATTCACTCCTTCGGCGGGCTGGAAGGCTCCGAGTTATCCTTCTCCGCTTCTCCGTCGGCTGTTTTGTCCTGGAAAGTTGACGAGGCCCAGTCAATGCCGCTCAAAGCTTCAAACTCAGCTTCATCATCTATTAAACCGACCGGGTCCACTTCAGGGGCAAAAGTATGCTTACGAATTGGAGGGATCAGGCTGATTTGATCATATGGAGCGTTTGGGATTCTCCGGTTCTCACTGTCATAAGCCGGCGCATACTTGCTAAGGTCAGTATTGTTTCCAATAAGGGTTGCCACGGGACGTATGGCTCTGGCACAGGCGGTAAAATCATGGTCATCAAATGCAGTGCCGTCCTCCTTCAGACTTGGGTACCCAAGGGCAAGGTCGGCCGGGTCTAGTTCTAGGAGCCATGCTTTAGCCCGGCTCAATGCGGCCACGGCCCCGGCTCTTGAGGACGCCTGCCTTAAGTCTTGGATCCGCTGAGGAAGAAAAGCGAGGCTCTTCAACACGTCTTGCAGAAGGCGGGGATGTGGAATTGATAAAGCGACAACGGCCAAGGCGCGTTGTGACCCGGAGTATAGCTGTTCCACTAAGGTGTAAACTGCTTTAAGCTTGATCAGCATGTTATGCTTCAGATTGGTACTCCTGGGGCCTGTATGTGCATAAGCATAACCGTCAGCCGGAAGTAATTAATGCAATAGTCATTATAAGGCTACAATGTTTAAGGCTGTTTCACAATAACTTACCGAAGATGGCTGAGACCATTTGAGATATCTGCTGTTTTAAGTCAGACAACTCGGTTGTTGCTTCCGCAAGAGATGCTTCGGCTGTTTCGGCCCGAGTCACCAGGGAAGCCTTCTCATTAGCCCAAGTTTTCTTCTCCGACTCAAATTTCTTCTTTAGTTTCACATTTTCAGAGACACTGAATTCAAATTTTGAGTTAGCCTTCTGTGTCTCAAGTTCTTGAGTTTCCAAACGACTCTTCAGGACCGCAAGCTCTGATTCAAACTGACTTATGGCAGCCTACATTGACACTAGGTTATGGTAAGGATTATAAGGTAACATTCAAGTCCCAAGCACCTTACAAGTAAAGATACTTGACACTTGGGGGCTAATGTATGCTGAAGAATTTTAACCTTCTCTTGCCGGGTCACATATATTAAAGTCTCAAGCACCTTACAAGTAAAGATACTTGACACTTGGGGGATAATGTGTATTGCAAATTTAAAAGCCTTATGTTATAACTGGGTTAAGTAAATTCTTTTTGAGCCGGATAAGTTAACAGGTCAAGAAGATTTCTAAAGTCTACAACATATTTGTTCAATAAGCAATAGACTTGGGGGCTGGTACAGTATGTAAGACTCAGGTAAAAAGTATAAGTAATACCTCAGATTTGTGTTGTATTTGTTTCACCATGTCAATTTCCAGGTCACGGCTATTATGCACTTGATTCAGATAGCCCGAGACTATATCACCAATGCTTAAGTGAGTATAATCAGTAATGTCCTGCTTGGCTTTTCGGCGTTGGGCAAATTCTTCCTTGGCGGTACATTTGGCAAGGACGGTAGGCCGCCCTGGTTCAACAAACTGAGACTTCACAATCTCAACTTCCGGTTCATTTGTTTTGACCGGGCTAGGAGTCTCCAGGTCACTTGTGTGGAGAGTATCTTCGGCAGGTGGATCAAAAGTTGGCATTGGAATATCAGAAGCCGGATCAGGCGGCGGCTGATGGGCAGAGCTATCTAGAGCAGACGTATTAATCACCGGTTCAGCTACGACTGGTTCTTCGGATGGCTTATTCTTCTTTGCCCATTTACTGGGCTTCACTTGCATGCTGTTAACAAAAGCAGAAGGATGAATACGCAAGCATGGGTAAAGCAAAAGGTGCACAAGTTTACATTACCCGGGAGCAGTTTTGAAAGTCGGCATATTTGATTGCATGGATTCACCGGAAGAAGGAGAGATATCCTGATAATTGGAGTCAGATGGATTGAGAGGTTGACGAATTAAGCCCGCTAAAGGTAAGACAGAACGTAAATCGGAGATAACCTCAGTCCGACGCTTCCTGGTTATGTCAGGTAAGCTGGATGAGAGTTCCGCATCCTTGTTGTTCCGGGTGTGCCTCTGGTTCTCAAGCTGTTGTTGCTTCAAAAGAAATTGAGGATCTTGATAAGAAAGAGCATGTGAAAATCTTACTTTCCGGGTCACCCTTCGGGTCTTTTTCTTTGGCAAAGGCTCTGAGTCGGAGGAGATTATAGTTACCTCTTCATTGGCTGCTCGACTGTTTCCCGTATCCTCCTAAAAGGGATAGAATGTCAGATAGGTAAGGACAAGGGAAGTAAAAACATTTTTTAAGATTACCTCTTCATCATCCGAAGAACTGTCCTCCAATCTGAGTAAGTCGGAGGCATTGGGTTTCTTCTTCTTTGAGGTTCCCGCCTTGGCGGCTTTTCTTTCGGCTTTCTTGGTCGTCCTGGCTTGTTTGGCAGCCTCATGGTCATATTTGGCTTTCCATAAGTTATCCTCGGCCTATGGAAAAGGATAAGGAATTATGAGTGCCAAGAAAGGTATAATACAACAATAAGTATTTATTATGATTGATAACTTACTGCAGGGGCCGGGTTATTCTTGCAAAAGGGAAGTAAGCCGAAGGCATTGCTCGTCACAGTGCCCTCCTTCAGCAGCAACTGGGTCGTAGCATCCACCACATCATTTGGTAAGTCGTTAGGGCTATGGCGTAACGGGTCATTCTTTTCGCCTGTATAAGTACACATTAAGCCGGGACGGCGGCTTAATGGAAGTACTCGCCAAGTGACCCAGACTCGGACCAGATCGATGCCGTTTAAACCATTTCCTAAGATAGCTTTGATCTTCTTGATGGTGGGATTGAGAGGCGGACGTTCAACGGCTGTCAGCTTGTCTGGTAGCTGATGGTTAGACTCAAGGCGCAGGGCACGAAAGCCGGGCGGAGGCTTCTCATCAGCCAGAGAAGTGTCCTGATAGTAGAACCACGTCTGGTTCCAAGATTTTGGGTGACTCGGCAACTCAGCATAAGGAAAAAGACAGTCTCTCCGTCGCTGGATTGAGATACCGCCAAGCTCAAGACTGGGCCCGTTAGCACGTTCATTTTGCCGGTTCATGTAAAAAAGTTCCCTGAACAAAAGCAGACTTGGCTCTTCTCCCAGGTACACCTCGCGGAAGACTTGAAAATTGCAAATATTTGACACGGAATTGGGTCCGATGTCTTGAGGTCTAAGGTCAAAGAAATTTAGAACCTCCCTGAAGAATTTTGAGCCGGGAGGAGCAAATCCACGATCATATGATCCGTAAAAATTATTACTTCCCCTGCCTTGGGGTGAGGCTTTTCTTCAGACGGGTCAGGGGCACGATATGACATGACCTCCTTTTTTGGAAGATGTCCAGACTTCACAAACTCAGACAGTTTGCTATTGGTAACTATGGATGGAACCCAATTGCAAGTTATAGGGGCCTCGGTAGCCTTAGGAGCCATAACAACAATTGGCCTATGAAAAACCAAGAAGATCCGGTTCAATTTTAACCCGGGAGAAAGATCTTAATTATTCAAGCTGGCGGCTTAATGAGGGGCCTAATGATATAAGGATGACTGTGCAACAATATTTAAGCCGCTACAAGTATCAAGTGCAGTTGAAAATTCTTCCGGGTAATGAGGAGCAATTAAGGTTCTGTGTCATTTATTTAAGCCGGACACCTCGACAGTTGTGTTTAAGGCATTTACGAGAAGAGGTTTTCCGGGTGATAAAACAAGTTTCACAGATGACAGTTATTACTCTGGATCAAAATATTGCTCTGAAAATAAAAAATTCTAGACCTAAAAACAGGGCAGAGAAGTTCATACACTCGAAGAGGGTTTCCACGCAAGGGAAATGAGATCTATTTCTATGCAAGATCAACACAAACAAGCACCGCAGCAGTTCTACGTAGTTTTTACGATCTAAACAGGGTGTTGGAGGAAAGAACTGGCAAGGGTTTGCGTCGGGCGGTGATGAACGCCGACGAACTCGACAGAGTCCTAATGCAGATCTAAGAAAGGGAAGGAGAAGAACTCACGGATGCGGATGAGCTGCGGAGGTTCGCCGTCGATCTCTGGTTAGAGTCAGGTTGATGCAGCGGCCCGAGTTGGTGAAGACGAGGGGTTCGACAGCGGCGCCGGCGGAGCTCGAGAGGAAGCAAGAGGAAGAGGATGACTGAAAGAGGAAAGAGTAAAAGACCTAGGTCGCTCTATTTATAAAGGAAGACTGACCGAGATGGCGCAAGAAACGAGGAGGCTGAAACATCATTATCCAGCGGCCCCGACACCTTGATTCTCGGGATGGTCAGTAAAGGCGAAGATCCGTTGGAAGATATGACGGAGTGAAAATAAGTTTTATTGAAGATGACGTCACGGGGACTTAACCGGGATCCAGATAATGACGTCACGGCGGGTTAAAACATTCATGCAAGACAAAAGACTAAGGACCGTTCCATGAGGTATTTTAAGATTGACATGAACATGTTCAAATCAATCTGGGGCCTAACGTTGGGGATATAACTATTTGAGTAAGCCGCCCAGGAGGGGCCGGGTTATGCAAAGAAGACTTACCAGAGAGAAGGCCCAAGACCAAAGCATGAAGATGACGGTTCATGGAGGTCTTAAACCCACATGCGACTTAGGGCCCGTTGTAGTAAACCGTCATAATAATATTACTTGTATCATAAGGTAGATTTAACTAGTCACCGAGACGGACATTGTTTATAAGCTGGCCGGGACTCTGTAAGCGGCAGGGCGTCCACCCGTGCATATAAGGAGACGACCCACTGGCAGCTTAGGGAAAAATAAACAACTCATCGAGAGCCAGGCATAGCGTATCTCGCTCCCTGGTCATCGGAACATCAATACCAACCCAAGTAGACGTAGGCCTTGCCTTCACCGTAAGGGGCCAAACTAGTATAAAAGCCTCTCGTGTCTTTTTTCCTGATTAACCCCTTCAAGCTTCCTAGTTGCGATGGCTCCACAACTAAGTCCTTTCACGAGGACATCTGACGTGACAATTCCACGGCAATTAGCAAGCTTAATTGTAACATCAATATCTTCTAATTCAACTGGTGCAATATCGTGCATAATTTCTTTATAAAGATCATAAGGTATCGCGTTAGCACTAGCACCCATATCACATAAGCCATGATAACAATGATCTCCTATTTTAACGGAAATAACAGGCGTGCCTATAACAGGTCTACGTGTCTTAGTATCGGGTCTAGCAATATTAGCAGTTTCACCCACGAAAGAAATAACATGTCCATCTAAATCTTCATCCAAGAGATCTTTAATCATAGCAATACTAGGTTCAACATTAATTTGCTCAGGAGGTGCATATGTCCTAGTATTACTCTTACGAACAATAGTCGAAGCTTTAACATGATCTTTTATCCTAACAGGAAAAGGAGGTTTTTCAACATAAGTAGGAGGAATAATAGGATCACTATATGTAATAGTCTTTTCTTCGACTGTAATAGGTGCAATTACTTTCACTTCAACAGGCGGATTATATTTAAACCACTTCTCTTTAGGGAGATTAACGTGAGCAGCAAAAGTTTCAAAAAAAGTAGCTACTATCTCAGAGTCAAGTCCATACTTAGAGCTAAATCCACGGAAAACATCGGTATCCATAAAAGATTTAACACAATCAAACTTAGGTGTCATACCTGACTCCTTACCATCGTCGGAACCCCAATCTTCAGAGTTGCGTTTAATTCTTTCCAATAAGTCCCATTGATATCAATAGTCTTCAGCATATAGGAACCAACATAGGAAGTATCGAGCAAGTTGCGATTATCAAGAGAAAGCCGAGCATAAAAATTCTGAATAATCATTTCCCAAGAGAGCTCATGATTGGGGCATGAATATAACATTGACTTAAGCCTCCCCCAAGCTTGAGCGATGCTTTCTCCTTCGCGAGGCCAGAAATTATATATGTAATTACGATCACGATGAACAAGATGCATAGGATAGAACTTCTGGTGAAATTCCAATTTCAATCGCTTATAATTCCAAGATCTCGTGTCATCACATAGACTATACCATGTCATTGCATCTCCCTTCAAAGATAAAGGGAAGACCTTCCTTTTGACAACATCATCGGGAATACCTGCATGCTTAAATAATCCACAAACTTCATCCACAAAGATAAGGTGTAAGTCGGGATGCAAAGTTCCGTCTCCTGCAAAAGGATTAGCTAGCAGTTTTTCTATCACACCCGAAGGAATCTCAAAGTGAATATTTTCATAAAGTTCAGTAGGTTGAGGAGCATCTCTTTGCTCCTCTGGTTGGGGTGAAGATACCCCAAACAAGCCACTCAAAGTATTAGTTTCCATAGTGACTAGTAATAGAAAATTTCAGCACACTAAATAAATGTTTCCTTACCAAGTTCCACTCACCAAGAGCGCTACGCTCCCCGGCAACGGCGCCAGAAAAGAGTCTTGATGACCCACAAGTATAGGGGATCTATCTTAGTCCTTTCGATAAGTAAGAGTGTCGAACCCAACGAGGAGCAGAAGGAAATGATAAGCGGTTTTCAGTAAGGTTTTCTCTGCAAGCACTGAAATAGTAGGTGATAGATAGTTTTGTGATAAGATAAATAGTAACGAGCAAAAGTAAATAAAGTAAATAAGGTGCAACAAGGTGGACCAATACTTTATGTAGCAAAGGATAAGCCTGGACAAATTCTAATAATAACGAAGGAGCTCCCGAGGACGCATTGGGAATTATCATCAAGCTAGTTTCATCACGTTCGTAAGATTCTCGTTCGATACTTTGATAATTTGATATGTGGGTAGACCGACACTTGGGTACTGCCCTAACTTGGACAAGCATCCCACTTATGATTAACCCCTATTGCAAGCGTCCGCAACTACAAAAAGGAGTATTAAGGTAAACCTAACCACAACATTAAACATATTGGTCCATATGAACCCCTAACGAAGCAACTCATAAACTAGGGTTTAAGCTTCTGTCACTCTAGCAACCCATCATCTACTTATTACTTCCCCATGCATTCCTCTAGGCCCAAATAATGGTGAAGTGTCATGTAGTCGACCTTCACATAACACCACTAGAGGAGAGACAAGATACATCTCATCAAAATATCGAACGAATACCAAATTCACATGACTACTAATAGCGAGACTTTACCCATGTCATCAGGAACTAAAGTAACTACTCACAAAGCATAAGCATGCTCATAATCAGAGGTGTAATAATATGCATTAAGGATCTGAACATATAATCTTCCACCAAGTAAACCAATAAGTATCAACTACAAGGAGTAATCAACACTACTAGCAACCCACAAGTACCAATTTGTGGTTTTGGATAAAAGATTGGATACAAGAGATGAACTAGGGTTTGAGAGGAGATGGTGCTGGTGAAGATGTTGATGGAGATTGACCCCCTCCCGATGAGAGGATCATTGGTGATGACGTTGGTGATGATTTCCCCCTCCCGGAGGGAAGTGTCCCCGGCAGAACAGCTCCGCCAGAGCCCTAGATTGATTCCGCCAAGGTTCTGCCTCGTGGCGGCGGAGTTTCGTCCCATAAGCTTGCCCACGAATTTTTACAGGACAAAACCCTTCGTGTAGCAGAAGATGGTCGCCGGAGGCCCACCAGGGGGCCTAGGAGATAGGGGCACGCCCTATAGGGGGGGCTGTCTCCTGGACTGGGTGTGGGCCCCCTGGCCTATTTCTTTTGCTCATATTTCCTTAATAAATCAAAAAAGTGTTTTCGTGGAGTTTCAGGACTTTTGGAGTTGTGCAGAATAGGTTTCCAACGTTTGCTCCTTTTTCAGCCAGAATTCCAGTTGCCGGCATTCCCCCTCTTGATGGTAAACCTTGTAAAATGAGAGAGAATAGCCATAAGTATTGAGATATAATGTGTAATAACAGCCCATAATGCAATAAATATTGATATAAAAGCATGATGCAAAATGGATGTATCACACACCTCTCATCTCTTATTGGTTGATATGTCAAGAAACAAGAAACAAGGTAGAAGTTAATGCACCGCGCCTAAGTGTTTTGGGACTATTTGGTTTTAGTAAGATGACTTACACACCTAGACGGAAGGAGTAATATAGCCCTGTAAACCAGAAAGGAGTATTTGCCTTTCTAGAGATTTCAACAAGTGACTAGAGTACACCGCGTGTAGCCGTGCAGTACTCCCTTCCTTCGGGTTTATAGGGCTCAAATCTCAAATTTCATGAACCAAGGCATTTTGCGATTGGAGGAATGTATCTCATACTACTATACAAAACTACCCTAATTAAACTCATGCATTAATTACGTAGTTCTCTCGTTTTCCTCTCCGCCTTGGTCGCGGTGCACAATATTGAGCACTCCTATATGACTAGCCGCTCTATCTACATGCGGGACATTTCAAAGCATCCGGGCCCGCATGCCATCCACCAAATCACAGCGAGGTGCTGCAGTCGAGACTCACCTGTCACCTCGGTGTGGCCGTCATGACCCGTCATATCACAAAAACCCCACCTTTACCAGCAGAGGTAAGGTGGCCTCCAAGTTGGACTGGACGAAGCAACCATCATTTCACTGGAACGCTCGTTCAAGCCCTTTCTTCCCTTTCTTTAAGAAAACCTCACTCCAGGCTACTCACTTCTGCCATTTTTCTTCTGCACCAACGAAGGAAAGGTGGGCGAATCAGTTATGCTGCTATATTTTCATTCCAAGAATCTTCTTTTTGCGAAGCACCGACCGATTCTCACATCCTATTCTTTTCCCGTTTTCATTGCGATTGTGGTTTCCTTTTGATTGCTTTTTGTTTGTCAGTTCATTGATGGATCCTGGAGCACTAGGCAAAGAGTTGCCGGCGGATAACCCACTGGAGACAGCGATCTCCAGGAAGCGAGCACCGACCAACGAGTTGACCATGTTAGCGGGCCAACCCATGGAGACGAAGAACTCCAAGAAACAAGCACTGGCCAATGAGTTGAGGACGTTGGCGGACGAACTCCTCAAAGAAAGTTGGAAGAACAGCAAGGGCCCCACCGTGCCTACCCCAGGAACTCTGATTGCCACCTATGTGAGGCTCAAGACCAAGTTTGAGGAGATAGTCGTCGTTGAGAAGCAGTATTCCTCTGGCAAGATAATGGCCCCCATTGAGGACGACGAGATGGCCCCCGGAGGGATGAGATCCTCTGGTGAGCTGCACAAGGTAAAAAATAATGGCTTATTACCATAGTTATGGTTTTTGATTATTTGCAATGTGCTTGCTAATATGTTAGGGTTGTGCAGGTGCCGGTGGACGTCCTTGATTATTCCGATGTCGTGGCCCGTCCTGTTGGCATCGCCTCAGAGATTGATTCTGATGCCGCTGTCCATCCTGTGGACATCGCCCCAGAGATCGATTCCGATGTCGCGGTCAGTCCTGTGGACATTGCCCCAGAAATCGATTCCCATGCCACTGTCCGTGCTGTGGTCATTTCCCGAGAGATCGATGACAAGAAATAGTTGGTCGCCTTAATCCTTCAGGGTAGTTTGCATTGCCCCATGTTTAGTTACCAGAATGATGCGTGTTATCAAACCATCTTAGGGCTAGTGCACTATCTTGTGTGGGAGGATCTTGCTACTTTTGTTTGATAGTGAATCATGCGATGAATCATGTGAACCCTCTCTGAGTTATGGAAATGGATGTATCCTCACCAGCTTTTGATGTAATATATGGCATGCTTAGATGTAAGTTTGAACTGTTTGTCATATCAGCAGGGCTTGTTTGATGATTCTTGGTGTTAGTAGGCTAGCTACTGTGCGAGCTATAGAACTTGCAAAACACTGACCAAAGAGAAACGTTGGGGCTGATGAGCTCGTGGTACGCTTATACTTATCCCTCGTCGATCGACCAATAGCCCTAGCTCCTAAAATTGTAGGCTTAGCGATCGATCAGACAATAGTCGACACGGATACATTCAGACCTCATTTGGTTCATAGGGTAGGAAAATCATAGCAAAAGTATAGAGAACATGTAACACAAAATCATAGCAGTGGAGAGACGTACTCCCTCCGTTCCAAAATAGATGACCTAGGCGGGCTAGTTTGGCCTAGTAGGTTTCAGTGATATGACGTGGTACAGTGCCGTCCAGTCTTCGCGTGTGGTAGCAGTATTGCGGGTACAGTAAGTTTTCTTGAAGAAGTTGAATTCAACGAAGTCATGATGGTTCCTTCGTCCAAACAACTTACATTGGGAAAGGTTGGGCCTGCGATATGACCGGGGTAGACCAGGATAATTTTGTGCATGGCAGGTGGACCAGGATGGTCGACGTCCCACATGTCGGCGAATGAAAGTATTCTTTCCTTTATAGAGGACGAGCAACGAGTATTCATTGTTTATTTTTTATGAAAGCTATTGTCTCCACTGTTACTCCATGACTTTGTCAATGCCTCTCTCTCCTCCACATAAGCGGGGACTACTTGCTATGCATGCGACGGGCAGCTGGCGTCTTGAGGGGCCAGGGCGGTCAGAGCGGGCTCCGGAAGCGGTCCGGACTCCAGCATGGCCCACCTCACATTATCACCATATATTTCTTGGAGTCCGTGTGCGGCGAGCGGGCGATCTCTTCTCCCTCCCCCATTTCTCTCTTCTCAGTCGACACCCGCCGAGCGATTAGATTTCAGCTATCGACGGTTTATTCAATTACAGTCCCGCATGTCAGTGAAATTGCAAGACAACGTGTGTCCCCTCTGGTGAGCAGCGTGCGAGCCGGACTGTCAGGGGTGCGATGCGTACGAGTCGTAAGTGTGCCGACTTTTCCTTTAGAACTTGCGAAGCGTAACATTTTCGCGCGATCGATCGATAAAATGATGAGGGAGGTGCTTTCCCGCTTGTTAGGCGGGCTAGTTCGAGTGATATGACGTGCTACAGTGACGTCCACTTGCTCCATTTTTATGTAAGCAAGATAAAAATGGAGGACTGTTAGCAATTATAGCATGATAGTTAGTGTCACACCCTAGCTAGTCATGCATTAGAGTGTTGCATCATGTTTACTCTTTCATCAGAAACTTGAAATGGGGATGACAGAACCCCCAGTCCCCTCTGAAACCAACTAGGGTTACTAAAATAATTTTTCAATGAACCTGAAATGCCCTTCTAAAATGCCCATCATTTTTGTCTTGGTTCAGAACCTCTGCCAAAAGTGGTGCACATTTTCCTAGGCCATCCTAGGGTTTTTGAATTAAATCATAAATATTTGAATTTGGGCATTTAAAATAATATAAAATATTTAAATGCTCAAATATCTCCAAACTAAAATGTTTCATGTTGGAAATAATCCAACTATGGGCCAGGAATAGTTTGGTGATTTTTGAAGTTGCCTAGGTATTTTATTAAATTCAACAAAGTTGCAGATATATATTAAATAAAAACAGAAACAGAAAAAAGGGGAAAACTTACCTGGCGCCACCGCAGGCCCACCAGCCAGCCCACCTGGCCGGCCCAGCCCGGCCACCGCTCCAGCGAGCTGCTTGGCTTGCCAGGCAGGCAGCCAAGGTGCTCGGCGGCGGCACCGCAGCTCGCCACGCAGCTGCACGCCGCCCTGCCTCCCCCTCTCGCCGCCCTGATGGCCTGGACGAGCTCCACGTCGCGCCCCGACCCTCCTGGACACCTCCATTCGCCCCCAGTTCCTCTCCCTCGCGCTCCCACGTCATGGCCGACGCCACCGTCGCCGCACCTCCGCCGTAGCCGTGCTCCCCTTCGTCTCCACGCCGAGCCACCGTGTCCAGAAGCTCCGCCGTCCTCTACTCCTTCGAGCTAGCCGAGCCCCGAGCGCTCGCGTGCCTCGAAGCCGCCGCACCAACCTCGCCCGAACCGCCATCGCCGGAGATCCCCTTCGCCGTCGCCGCCGCAGCAGCTCGTCCCCGACCACGCCGTCCTTTCCATCAAGACCGCAGTGAGCTGGGCTAACTTCCCCTTCCTCTCTTTCTCTCTCTCGTGCACCACAGCGAGCGCACCAAGCTCACCCGCACGCGCCGTCGCGGACCTCGTCGCCGACGTGCTTCCGACCACACTCCGGCCACAAGATGGTGTCCATCTTACTCACCGAGTCCCACAGCACCTAGCTAGCCACTCCACGAGCCTCACCGACCCCTCTAGCGCCAAGTTCATCCTCGACCGAACCCCGGTGGCCGCCAAAGTCGTCGCCGGCGCCAACTCCGGCCACCCCGACCCCAACGGACTCCGCCAAGAGCTGCGGTTTGTCCTCAGCTCCACTCCGGTGGTCTCCGCGGCCCCTTTGGTGGCCGAAATGGCCAAAACCACTCCCGCCGCCGCGTCTGGCTCGCCGGCGGCTAAACGCCGGCGTCGCTGGCTTTGACTTTGACCACGGGTGGGCCCTGGTTGACTCCCCTGAGTCAATGACAGGTGGGGCCCAGCCCTGCTAATTATACAGGATTAGTTTTAATTAAATCTTAATTAAAATAATCACCCTGACATGCGGGACCCACTGTCAGGTTTGACCCAGACCTGTTCCGTTGACCTGCTGACGTCACACTGACGTCAGGCTGACGCAGTAATTGATTTTCTGGATTTAAATTTAAATCAGGAAATTCCAGAATATTATTTAAACTTTAAAAATTCATAACTTTTATTCTGTAACTCCAAATTGGACAAATTATATATGAAAAATGATCAGAAAAATCCAATCTATCCATCTGTACTATTTTCATGCATGATCAAACAAGTTAAATTGATGTTTTAAGCAGAACAAGGAAAAGCACTTTAAAAGGCCATATTTGAATTTGAAATTTGAATCCTTGATTCAAATTTGTTCAAACCCTTCTGGGTTTAGTTGCATTAGCCCAACACACTCATATTGCCATGTTTCATGCATGCATCATATTGTTGCACATTGTTTGGTGATGGTTGTGTATCGATGTCCTTGCGACAGGTTCTGCCCCCGAGGAGTACCGTGATTACCCTAACGAAGAACCATATCAGTGCATCGAACCATCAGGCAAGCAACCAACCATTTGATCATATCGATACAATCCCATGTTCTCGCTCCTGCTCTCTTTTACTGCATTAAGACAACGCGATTCAAACTGCTGTGTGCTACGGTAGTTGAACCCATTTCCTCTGCATGACCTGTCATTGCCACAGTAACTAGATGAAACCCACTAGCATGTGTAGGAGTTGATTGAGCCCTATGTATGTGTTGTTCCTACCTTGCTATGCCTGCTATGCTTAGAGTCGTGTCAGGTCTGGTTCATCTGGGTGATGGGCTAGAGTGAAATGATTATGTCGGTAATGAGAGTGGTGTGGTGAACACGATTTGGTAAAGGTATCGATGAGAGGCCATGTAGGAGTACATGGTGGGTTGTTTCATTGAAGCCGACCTTAAGCACTGAGATCTGTATGTGTGATTTAAGAATCAGCTACTACCATGCATTGGGCCCGAAACCAATGGACCCTCTCGGCTTCTTATTCACCCTAGTTCCCCGTCCAGGAGTTGCAAGTAGTTTCTGGTGTTTGTAGCCTACTGGAGGCCGTGGACAGCGCTGACCGTAGGGGTGGGCTGTGATGCGGTAGGTACGTGGCACGGTGTACCGAATACCCGTTAGGTATCTCGGGAACCCTGTTCACATCGTTCGGGGCCGTATGGGAAACCTCGGCCGGACTCCCTGCGGATGGAACCTGGATAGGCGATAAACCTGGACTGGAGGCTTAGGTGATTAGGTAGGTCGTGGCCGACACCCACGTTGGGCTTCCGCTTGAAGGTTGCCGAGTACATGTCGTGTAAACGACGGTAAGTGGTGAGAGCGTGTATGAAGAAGTACACCCCTGCAGGGTTAACATGATCTATTCGAATAGCCGCGTCCGCGGTAAAGGACTACTTGGTTGCCTATACAGTTCATAGACAAGTAAATGGAAACTACTAAAAGCCTCAAGATAAGTGTGAGTGCCGAGGATGGCTCTTCCGTAGGAAGACGGAGGTGGATCCTCGGTAGTGTATTGAAGTGGTGAGTAGTGGACTCGTGTGCGCAAAACCATTTCAAGTTGGAGTATCGTAGGATAGCCTAGCCAAGAGTCAAAGCTGGCTTGCTGCAATAACTCCACCAACCCTTCTTGATACTATGCATGTATGTAGGATCTGATGTAAGTCTTGCTGAGTACCTTTGTACTCATGTTGCTATAATCTACATTTTTACAGAAGACGCTGCAACCCCTTCTGATGGGTTCTATGTAGACGTTGACATCAACGAGTAGGCTAAAGACCCAGGTGGTGACCCTGAGCTTGTGAAGGACCACGTAGTATAGCTAGGCTTTCCAAGCCTCTTTTATTTTACTAGTTGTCTGTACTCAGACAAGTTACTTCCGCTGCTGGTTTGTATGACTGTATGACTTGTATGTTGGGTCGTGAGACCCGTACCTTGGTGTATGTTATGTATGGCTCCCTGAGCCTTAAATAAAGTACTTGTGTCGTAGAGTCATGTTGTGATGTTTCGTTGTATTGCACATATCGAGCATATTGTGTGTATGATTGAAATGCTTGGTATGTGTGGGATCTGACTATCTAGTTGTTTATCTTTAGTAGCCTCTCTTACCGGGAAATGTCTCCTAGTGTTACCGCTGAGCCATGGTAGCTTGCTACTGCTCTGGAACACTTAGGCTGGCCGGCATGTGTCCTTCTTCGTTCCTGTGTCTGTCCCTTCGGGGAAATGTCACGCTTTGAGTACCGGAGTCCTGTTAGCCCGCTACAGCCCGGTTTACCGGAGTCCTGCTAGCCCAGTGCTACAGCCCGGACCCACTTGCTGATGACCGACACGTTCGAAGCTGGGTCATGGATGCCTGTCCCTGTAAGTCTGTGCCACTTTGGGTTTACGACTAGTCATGTCAGCCCGGGCTCTTTATCATATGGATGCTAGCGACACTATCATATACGTGAGCCAAAAGGCGCAAACGGTCCCGGGCAAAGGTAAGGCGACACCCGTGGGAACACCGTGCGTGAGGCCGCAAAGTGATATGAAGTGTTACCGGCTAGATCGATGTGACATCGAGTCGGGGTCCTGACAGCGTTGGCATCAGAGCCGGACTGCCTGTAGGTTCTCCAAGCCAAACTGGTCGATGTTGAGTCTAGAAATTCTTTAGTTATATGTAGGGGAATTGTTTGTGGGTTGGAACGTAAGGCTCTTTTTATTCCTTATACCTTATGACTTTCTGATCTGAGTCAGTCCATTCTTCCACCGGGGTTAAGGAATTAGGATCTGTTCTCTCTATCAGGATCACGAGTTACTAATCAGTAGTACCTTATAAGTTTGATGGTTACAAGCCTAGTTCAGTTCTACTACCACATTATGTTGTTAGAATGGTTTCAGAACTTTGATATGATGATGTTGAGTGTGTACGAAATCCTTTGTCAAATGTCTCAAAATCCTTTCTGAGCATTTACAGC
This sequence comes from Triticum aestivum, assembly GCF_018294505.1. Lineage (NCBI taxonomy): Eukaryota > Viridiplantae > Streptophyta > Magnoliopsida > Poales > Poaceae > Triticum > Triticum aestivum. Next base: position 540,661,457 of record NC_057798.1, read on the forward strand.
TGTTATGCTGCCGAAATTTTGTTAGAAATTCTAATGCCTTTGCATTATGATTGTGCTTTCAGATGGCCACTCGCGACCTCAATCAAGTGGTTCGCCTGACTCGATGTCTAGATGTACCCGGCCATACTGCCAAGTTGGTCAGGGTAATGACTGAGGCTGGATACCGCTGGTATCCCGAGTACACGGTCGAAGAGCAATTCCGAGATTTTAATCAAAGCCAGTATCTCTGCACTGTCAGGATATTTCCATCTTATCCTGGATCCACCGAGCCTCTTCACTGCTCCTATGGACTCGGGGTTACTATTGAGATGGCTGTGCAGGACGCCGCCTACTCTATGATGACCATTATGCGAGTCAGATCTGGTTTATTTCGGGACTCTGATTTCCGGTATATGCCAGGATCACTTCCGGGAGCACAAGGGTATCTCCAGGCTATCTATGCTGACCCCACTCAGGAGGATTCACGGACTCGCACCACTGCTGAGATGCTCGAGGATAAGGACCGTGAAAATCGGGCCTTGAGGTTAGAGCTCTTCAATACCCGTGCTGACCACTGGGCCACTTTGACTCGGTTCGCACCGGCGGTGCAAGCTGGATATTCGGATATGCGCGATCTCTATCCTGTGAGATCTGCTCTGCCGGACGTGATGGTTTGGCGTGATGTAGGAGGCATCACCCCACCTCGCGGTCCCCGCAGGCCACCGTCTGTTGGTCCAAGACCTCATCCTAGTCCCTATGGTCCACAAGCTCCGCGAGACCGTCTGTTTCCGGATGATCATGTTGAACTTCCAGGCTATGGAGGCGACTTCTACGAGGACTACTACGGATCGGTCTGAGTTAGTGGTAGTATCACTAGTTCGCACTAGCTGTGTCTTCTATCGTCCCGCGTGACTCGTGGGATATGACCTAGTTTGCACTCTTTCCGGAGGGGTAGAAAAATAATGTATAGGAGCTTGGGATGCCTCCGATGAGATGTAATCTTTTTTTTTCACCGTAATAGTACTTTGTTTGGTCTTGTACTAAACCCTGTATGGTGTGTATGACGATGGAATAAAGAAGCAGTTACTGTATCTACCATGTCATACGGATGATCATCTTGCATTCCGATTTATTCCTTACATTATGTATCCTATGTCGGAATTTTATCATCCTGACTAAATCATTGTCTTGTTTACCTAGGATGGTCAACACGCGCGCTAACCCTGCTCCTCAAGAGCAGGCCGAAGGCAGTGAAGTCATGGATGCAAATCTGCCTCATCCTCCTTCACTAGCCGAGGTTATGATGGAAGCTGAGAGAAACAAGCGGGAGACCAACCGTTTGTTGGAGCGTATTGAACAGAATACAGCACACCATCAGAGGGCTAACGTGGTGTCACTCAGTGATTTTATCAAATTGCATCCACCCACGTTCCACCACTCCGTCGAGCCTCTCGACGCTGATGACTGGCTTCGCAGTATCTCTCACAAACTGCGTTCCGCGCTGGTAGCGGAGGCTGACAAGGTCACCTTTGCTGCATATCATCTTGAAGGCCCCGCCAGTCTATGGTGGGAGAATTATGGAGCTATGCGCCCAGCGGGCCATGTCACTACTTGGGCTGAGTTCAGCGAGGCTTTCCGTGAACATCACATTCCGGAGGGTCTCATGGACCGTAAACGTGAAGAATTTTGCAGTTTCACCCAAGGCCGACTTTCTGTGGATGCCTATAGCAGGGAGTTTGGTAATCTCGCCCGATATGCAACTGAGGAAGTGTCTACTGACGCCAAGAAGCAAGCAAGGTTCCGTAAGGGCCTTAGTCCTGAGCTTCGCCGCGACCTCCGTCTGCATGAGTGCACATCTTTTCAGAAACTTGTCAACAAAGCCATCAGTGCTGAAACTGGTCAGACTGACTATGACGCAACACGCAAGCATGGCCGTGATATGGGTTCCTCATCCGGTGCTGGTCCTCAGAAGCGCCGCGTGTGGGTGCCCAACACCGCCCTGCCACCCAGGTTCACACCGAGGCCATCTTTCCAGGCGCCTCGCCCCGTTCAACAGTCTGCACCGCCAAGCCCTATGGGGGTCCAACCAATAATGCTCCTCCACGTACCAGTTCCGTGACTTGTTTCAAATGTGGGGAATCTGGTCACTATATGCGTGAGTGTCCCCAGACCAACCCCAACCAATCTGCTAAAGCTGTTGGGCGTGGCAAGCCGACAGGAAAAATATTCCACGCCAAACCGGTCACCGCTTCACGTGGCCATGTTAACTGTATCTCTGCCGAAGAAGCTCAAGAGGATCCCAACGTCGTTCTCGGTACGCTTCTTGTTAATTGCCACCCGGCATCTGTTCTTTTCGATACAGGAGCCTCTCATTCTTTTATATCTGAAAACTATGCTCGCTTGCATAACGTCGCATTCGGTGATATGCCAACCTCTATGGTAATTCAAACTCCGGGATCCAAATGGCAAACTTCTAGAGTAAGCCATGGAAATGAAATCCAAGTCGACAGACTTGTTTTTCTCGCATCTTTGATAGCCCTTAAATCTTCAGATATTAATATCATTTTGGGTATGGACTGGATGTCAGCTCATCAAGCCAAAATTGATTGCTTCTCTAGGACTGTTCAACTCACCCATCCTTCGGGGAAGATAGTCAATGTCTTGACCCGAATAGCCAAGCGACAATTATATTCTCTTAACGCCAGCCCTTTGCCAGACCTTGAGGACGTGCCGGTAGTCTGTGACTTCCCGGATGTCTTCCCAGAGGAATTGCCAGGTGTTCCACCTGACAGGGATGTTGAGTTCGTAATAGATCTCATTCCAGGAACCGTTCCGATTGCTAGAAGACCCTATAAGATGGCACCCCTAGAACTAGCCGAGCTTAAGAAACAACTCGATGAGTCCTTGAAAAAGGGTTTCATCCGACCTAGCTCATCTCCGTGGGCTTGCCCCGTCCTCTTCGTCAAGAAGAAAGATGGTACGGACCGGATGGTTGTAGATTACCGACCTGTCAATTTGGTCACAATCAAGAACAAATATCCACTTCCCAGGATCAACGACCTGTACGATCAGCTCGCTGGATCCTCAGTCTTCTCCAAGATGGATTTGAGGTTGGGCTACCATCAAATAAAAATCAGAAACGGGGACATTCCTAAAACGGCCTTTGTTACTCGTTATGGCCAATACGAGTACACCGTCATGTCCTTCGGTTTAACCAACGCTCCAGCCACCTTTTCTCGGTTAATGAACTCAATCTTCATGGAGTATTTGGATAAATTCGTCGTTGTTTACCTCGATGATATACTCATCTACTCCAAGAACGAGGAAGAACATGCCGAACATTTAAGGCTAGTGTTGAAGAAACTTCGAGAGCATCGCCTTTATGCCAAATTTTCGAAATGTGAATTCTGGTTGTCAGAAGTGACCTATCTGGGTCATGTAATATCTGGTAAAGGTATTGCTGCTAACCCTGAGCGAGTTCAAGCCGTCCTTAATTGGACTCCACCTGAATCGGTCAAGCAAGTTCGGAGTTTTCTAGGCTTAGCGAGCTATTGTCGTCGCTTTGTCGAGAACTTCTCCAAAGTTGCTAAACCTCTAACCGAACTCCTCAAGAAAGATAAAAAGTTCGAATGGACCCCATTATGTGAGCACAGCTTTCAGGAACTGAAAAGACGCCTGACCTCTGCTCCCGTACTGGTACCGCCAGACTTTTCCAAGGACTTTGTTATCTACTGCGACGCCTCGCGACAAGGACTAGGTTGCATTCTTATGCAAGATCGACACGTAATTGCTTACGCTTCACGGCAATTGCACCCACATGAGGAGAATTATCCTACTCATGATCTAGAGCTTGCAGCTGTAGTCTATGCACTTAAGACCTGGCGACATTACCTCCTCGGTAATCGTTGCGAAATATTCACTGATCACCAAAGTCTGAAGTACATTTTCACCCAACCGGATTTGAATCTCAGGCAGAGACGTTGGGTTGAATTGATCACAGACTTCGACTTAGGAATAACCTACACCCCAGGGAAAGCCAACGTCATGGCTGATGCGCTAAGTCGTAAATCTTATTGTAACAACCTGATGTTACAACAAAGTCACCCGCTTCTCCATGAGGAATTTCGGAAGCTTAACCTTCACATTGTACCTCAAGGTTTTCTTTCCACCTTGGTGGAAAAACCTACCCTTACGGATCAAATTATCAAAGCACAGAAGGTAGATCCGGGAATCTCCCGCATCAAGAGGAACATTCAGAAAGCAATTGCGAATTGTTTCTCCATTAATGATCAAGGAGTCGTATACTTCGGGAATCGACTAGTGGTTCCCAAAGTGCGCAACCTAAGGCGATTAATCCTTAAGGAAGCTCATGAATCTCCTCTCACCATTCATCCCGGTAGTACTAAGATGTATCAGGACCTACGCCAGAGGTTCTGGTGGACTAGGATGAAGAGAGAAATTGCTCAGTTTATTGCTAATTGCGACGTCTGTCGTCGTGTAAAAGCAGAGCACCAACGGCCTGCTGGCACCCTTCAAGCCTTAGCTATTCCTGAATGGAAATGGGATAAAATTGGTATGGATTTTCGTCGTGGTCGATCGTCTTTCCAAAGTAGCCCATTTCTTACCTGTTCGTGAGAGTATAACCGCTAGTCAACTGGCAGACTTATACATCTCCCGAATAGTGTCCCTCCATGGTGTCCCTTTGGAAATTAACTTGGATCGAGGAAGTCTTTTCACCTCTCGATTTTGGGAAAGTTTCCAAAATGCTATGGGAACTCGTCTCTCCTTTAGCACCGCTTTCCACCCTCAGTCGAGTGGTCAAGTGGAACGCGTCAACCAAATTCTAGAGGACATGCTTCGAGCCTCTGTTATCTCATTTGGAATGGTCTGGGAGAAGTGCCTTCCATTTGCCGAATTCGCTTACAACAACAGCTATCAATCTAGCTTGGGTAAAGCCCCTTTTTAAGTTCTCTATGGATGACGGTGTCGAACACCCCTTAACTGGTCAGAGACCGGGGAAAGACAATTCTTTGGCCCGGATATGATTCAGGAAGCAGAAGAACAAGTTCGTATCGTTCGTGAAAAGTTGAAAACAGCCCAATCCCGTCAAAAGAGTCAATATGACCGAAAACATAAGGCTATGACTTTCGAGGTTGACGAGAAGGCTTATCTTCGGGTCACCCCTCTGAAGGGAACCCATCGTTTCGGTATCAAAGGCAAATTGGCTCCTCGTTACATTGGACCTTTTCGCATTCTCGCCAAACGAGGAGAAGTTGCCTACCAATTGGAACTACCTCCGCACCTCTCCAGGGTCCACGATGTCTTCCACATTTCTCAACTCAGGCGTTGCTTCTCGGATCCTATCCGTGAAGTGGACCACGAAACGCTTGATCTCCAAGATAATCTTACATATCGAGAGTACCCCATCCGTATCCTCGATCAGGCCGAACGTACCACCCGACGCCAGAATATCAAGTTTCTCAAAGTTCAATGGTCGCACCATTCTGAAGATGAAGCAACCTGGGAAAGGGAGGATCGTCTTCGACTTGAATATCCCGCCTTCTTCCCGGAGGAACCCAAATCTCGGGACGAGATTCTTTTGAGTGGGGGTGAGTTGTCACACCCTAGCTAGTCATGCATTAGAGTGTTGCATCATGTTTACTCTTTCATCAGAAACTTGAAATGGGGATGACAGAACCCCCAGTCCCCTCTGAAACCAACTAGGGTTACTAAAATAATTTTTCAATGAACCTGAAATGCCCTTCTAAAATGCCCATCATTTTTGTCTTGGTTCAGAACCTCTGCCAAAAGTGGTGCACATTTTCCTAGGCCATCCTAGGGTTTTTGAATTAAATCATAAATATTTGAATTTGGGCATTTAAAATAATATAAAATATTGAAATGCTCAAATATCTCCAAACTAAAATGTTTCATGTTGGAAATAATCCAACTATGGGCCAGGAATAGTTTGGTGATTTTTGAAGTTGCCTAGGTATTTTATTAAATTCAACAAAGTTGCAGATATATATTAAATAAAAACAAAAACAGAAAAAAAGGGGAAAACTTACCTGGCGCCACCGCAGGCCCACCAGCCAGCCCACCTGGCCGGCCCAGCCCGGCCACCGCTCCAGCGAGCTGCCTGGCTTGCCAGGCAGGCAGCCAAGGTGCTCGGCGGCGGCACCGCAGCTCGCCACGCAGCTGCACGCCGCCCTGCCTCCCCCTCTCGCCGCCCTGATGGCCTGGACGAGCTCCACGTCGCGCCCCGACCCTCCTGGACACCTCCATTGGCCCCCAGTTCCTCTCCCTCGCGCTCCCACGTCATGGCCGACGCCACCGTTGCCGCACCTCCGCCGTAGCCGTGCTCCCCTTCGTCTCCACGCCGAGCCACCATGTCCAGAAGCTCCGCCGTCCTCTACTCCTTCGAGCTAGCCGAGCCCCGAGCGCTCGCGTGCCTCGAAGCCGCCGCACCAACCTCGCCCGAACCGCCATCGCCGGAGATCCCCTTCGCCGTCGCCGCCGCAGCAGCTCGTCCCCGACCACGCCGTCCTTTCCATCAAGACCGCAGTGAGCTGGGCTAACTTCCCCTTCCTCTCTTTCTCTCTCTCGTGCACCACAGCGAGCGCACCAAGCTCACCCGCACGCGCCGTCACGGACCTCGTCGCCGACGTGCTTCCGACCACACTCCGGCCACAAGATGGTGTCCATCTTACTCACCGAGTCCCACAGCACCTAGCTAGCCACTCCACGAGCCTCACCGACCCCTCTAGCGCCAAGTTCATCCTCGACCGAACCCCGGTGGCCGCCAAAGTCGTCGCCGGCGCCAACTCCGGCCACCCCGACCCCAACGGACTCCGCCAAGAGCTGCGGGTTGTCCTCAGCTCCACTCCGGTGGTCTCCGCGGCCCCTTTGGTGGCCGAAATGGCCAAAACCACTCCCGCCGCCGCGTCTGGCTCGCCGGCGGCTAAACGCCGGCGTCGCTGGCTTTGACTTTGACCACGGGTGGGCCCTGGTTGACTCCCCTGAGTCAATGACAGGTGGGGCCCAGCCCTGCTAATTATACAGGATTAGTTTTAATTAAATCTTAATTAAAATAATCACCCTGACATGCGGGACCCACTATCAGGTTTGACCCAGACCTGTTCCGTTGACCTGCTGACGTCACACTGACGTCAGGCTGACGCAGTAATTGATTTTCTGGATTTAAATTTAAATCAGGAAATTCCAGAATATTATTTAAACTTTAAAAATTCATAACTTTTATTCTGTAACTCCAAATTGGACAAATTATATATGAAAAATGATCAGAAAAATCCAATCTATCCATCTGTACTATTTTCATGCATGATCAAACAAGTTAAATTGATGTTTTAAGCAGAACAAGGAAAATCACTTTAAAAGGCCATATTTGAATTTGAAATTTGAATCCTTGATTCAAATTTGTTCAAACCCTTCTGGGTTTAGTTGCATTAGCCCAACACACTCATATTGCCATGTTTCATGCATGCATCATATTGTTGCACATTGTTTGGTGATGGTTGTGTATCGATGTCCTTGCGACAGGTTCTGCCCCCGAGGAGTACCGTGATTACCCTAACGAAGAACCATATCAGTGCATCGAACCATCAGGCAAGCAACCAACCATTTGATCATATCGATACAATCCCATGTTCTCGCTCCTGCTCTCTTTTACTGCATTAAGACAACGCGATTCAAACTGCTGTGTGCTACGGTAGTTGAACCCATTTCCTCTGCATGACCTGTCATTGCCACAGTAACTAGATGAAACCCACTAGCATGTGTAGGAGTTGATTGAGCCCTATGTATGTGTTGTTCCTACCTTGCTATGCCTGCTATGCTTAGAGTCGTGTCAGGTCTGGTTCATCTGGGTGATGGGCTAGAGTGAAATGATTATGTCGGTAATGAGAGTGGTGTGGTGAACACGATTTGGTAAAGGTATCGATGAGAGGCCATGTAGGAGTACATGGTGGGTTGTTTCATTGAAGCCGACCTTAAGCACTGAGATCTGTATGTGTGATTTAAGAATCAGCTACTACCATGCATTGGGCCCGAAACCAATGGACCCTCTCGGCTTCTTATTCACCCTAGTTCCCCGTCCAGGAGTTGCAAGTAGTTTCTGGTGTTTGTAGCCTACTGGAGGCCGTGGACAGCGCTGACCGTAGGGGTGGGCTGTGATGCGGTAGGTACGTGGCACGGTGTACCGAATACCCGTTAGGTATCTCGGGAACCCTGTTCACATCGTTCGGGGCCGTATGGGAAACCTCGGCCGGACTCCCTGCGGATGGAACCTGGATAGGCGATAAACCTGGACTGGAGGCTTAGGTGATTAGGTAGGTCGTGGCCGACACCCACGTTGGGCTTCCGCTTGAAGGTTGCCGAGTACATGTCGTGTAAACGACGGTAAGTGGTGAGAGCGTGTATGAAGAAGTACACCCCTGCAGGGTTAACATGATCTATTCGAATAGCCGCGTCCGCGGTAAAGGACTACTTGGTTGCCTATACAGTTCATAGACAAGTAAATGGAAACTACTAAAAGTCTCAAGATAAGTGTGAGTGCCGAGGATGGCTCTTCCGTAGGAAGACGGAGGTGGATCCTCGGTAGTGTATTGAAGTGGTGAGTAGTGGACTCGTGTGCGCAAAACCATTTCAAGTTGGAGTATCGTAGGATAGCCTAGCCAAGAGTCAAAGCTGGCTTGCTGCAATAACTCCACCAACCCTTCTTGATACTATGCATGTATGTAGGATCTGATGTAAGTCTTGCTGAGTACCTTTGTACTCATGTTGCTATAATCTACATTTTTACAGAAGACGCTGCAACCCCTTCTGATGGGTTCTATGTAGACGTTGACATCAACGAGTAGGCTAAAGACCCAGGTGGTGACCCTGAGCTTGTGAAGGACCACGTAGTATAGCTAGGCTTTCCAAGCCTCTTTTATTTTACTAGTTGTCTGTACTCAGACAAGTTACTTCCGCTGCTGGTTTGTATGACTGTATGACTTGTATGTTGGGTCGTGAGACCCGTACCTTGGTGTATGTTATGTATGGCTCCCTGAGCCTTAAATAAAGTACTTGTGTCGTAGAGTCATGTTGTGATGTTTCGTTGTATTGCACATATCGGGCATATTGTGTGTATGATTGAAATGCTTGGTATGTGTGGGATCTGACTATCTAGTTGTTTATCTTTAGTAGCCTCTCTTACCGGGAAATGTCTCCTAGTGTTACCGCTGAGCCATGGTAGCTTGCTACTGCTCTGGAACACTTAGGCTGGCCGGCATGTGTCCTTCTTCGTTCCTGTGTCTGTCCCTTCGGGGAAATGTCACGCTTTGAGTACCGGAGTCCTGTTAGCCCGCTACAGCCCGGTTTACCGGAGTCCTGCTAGCCCAGTGCTACAGCCCGGACCCACTTGCTGATGACCGACACGTTCGAAGCTGGGTCATGGATGCCTGTCCCTGTAAGTCTGTGCCACTTTGGGTTTACGACTAGTCATGTCAGCCCGGGCTCTTTATCATATGGATGCTAGCGACACTATCATATACGTGAGCCAAAAGGCGCAAACGGTCCCGGGCAAAGGTAAGGCGACACCCGTGGGAACACCGTGCGTGAGGCCGCAAAGTGATATGAAGTGTTACCGGCTAGATCGATGTGACATCGAGTCGGGGTCCTGACAGTTAGGGCTAAAACTGATATGAAGTGCAAAGACTAAAACAGTAGGAAACAAAGAGAAGACAGAAAAGAAAATAAATAAAAAGGAAAGATAAAATGAAAACAAAAGACCTAATCTACTGGGCCTTGGCCCAGCTAGCCACTCCCTGTCAGGCCAGTCCACTTGACCGAGGTTGCCCTCCCTTATCCCCCACCCCGATCGAACCCTAGGGCAACCACCCCCACTTCCCCCGTCGATCCAGATCTGGATCGGGATCATCCCTGTTGCCCCGCACGAACCGCCCACTCCCCCCGCACGAACGCCCACTCCTCTTGACCGAGACCCCCACCCTCTCCCGTTCTCCAGCGTCGCCAAGCACCCCGCGCCCGACCCCCTTGCCGTGGTGGAGCTCCACCTCACCGGCGTGCCCGCGCCCGAGGAACCGCCGCCTACCGCATTCGCCCGACGCCGTCCTGAAGCTACCTCGCGTAGAGTCGATGCCCTGTCGCCGGATCTCGCTTCCCCGACTCCTCCCAGAGCCCGCTGCCAGTTCCCTACGAACCCGCCGTGAGCCCCGACCACTCCTCCTCTCTCCCTCGCACTCAGGGCTGCGGCCAGCCCACGCCCATGCATGCCTCATGCCCCGTCCTCTTCTTTCTCCCGCGACGCCGTCGTCCGCCGGCCCCGCCCACTACGGCCACCTGCAGCTGCTGCCCCGCTGCGGGCGCCGCTCGCCTCGCCTGGCCACCGTGCGCACGCGCACCACCCTTGTGCCCCTGAACACGCCCATGACCGCGCCCCTGTTGTCTGTCTTCCTCGCTCACCGCGCCCGCGCGCTCGGCTCTTGCCCGAGCGCAGTGACCCGCGCCGACCGCACGCGTGCCCGACCTCGCCTCGTTTGCCCCGATGCATCGTCCCGGCGCCACTTCACTGCCTGCATCACCACAGCCCCGCCCCGCCGTGGCCTCGCTGCTGCCACGTCAGCACCGGCCGGTGCCGCACCGGCATCCTCCCCTCGGCATGGCACCGACTGGCCGCGACTAGTCTGGGCGCCCGCACCCGCGCGCCCGCTAGCTCCCGCTCCAGTGGCCTCCTGGGCCACTGGCATGTGGGGCCCGCCCCCATGGAACGTTAAAAAGAATAATAAAAATAATTAGTTAATTAAATAAATAAAAAATTAACTTAATTAATGATGTTTAGTTAACCTAATCATTTAGTTAAATAAATTAACCATGTTTAATTAACCTTAGACTATGGCGAACGGGACCCACCTGCAAGGTTGACCTAGTCAACCTTTGGTACTGCTGACATCATGCTCTTTCACGCTGACATCATAATTGCAATTTCTAAATTAAATTAATTATGCTAATTTCTAGAAAATGATTTAAAATCATAAAAAATTAATATAAAATAATCCGTAGCTCGGATGAAAATACTTTGTACATGAAAGTTGCTCAGAACGACAAGACGAATCTGAATACGCAGTCCGTTCGTTCACCACACATCCCTAGCATAGTGAACCTGCAACATTTCACCTCTAGTTCATCTGTCCGAAAAGGCGAAACACCGGGGATACTTTCCCGGATGTTTTCCCTTTTCACCGGTATCACCTAATATCGCGTTAGGGCACACCTAGCATCGTTACTTGTCATGTCATGCATCTATATGCACTTTTTTGCATTGTATTCATTGTTTCTTCCCCCTCTTCTCTCCGCTAGACTACGAGACCAAGGGTGCTGCTGCCCAGTTAGACTACGGAGTTGACGACCCGTCCTTCTTGCCAGAGCAACTAGGCAAGCCCTCCTCCCCTTTGATCACCAGATATCGCCTATTCTTCTCTATACTACTTGCATTAGAGTAGTGTAGCATGTTACTGTTCGGTTACTCCTATTCTGTTGCATAGCCTGTCATTGTTGCTACAGTCATTGATACCTTACCCGCAATCCTAAATGCTTAGTATAGGATGCTAGTTTATCATCATTCGCCCTACATTCTTGTCAGTCTGCCTTGCTATACTATCGGGCCGTGATCACTTGGGACGTGATCACGGGTATATACTATACATATATACATACTATATAGATGGTGACTAAAGTCGGGTTGGCTCGTTGAGTACTCGCAAGTGATTCCGATGTGGGGGCTGGAAGGACAGGTGGCTCCATCCCGGTAGAGGTGGGACTGGGTTCCCGACGGCCCCCGACTGTTACTTTGAGGCGGAGCGACAGGGCAGGTTGAGACCGCCTAGGTGAGAGGTGGGCCTGGCCCTGGTCGGCGTTCGCGGTTGCTTCTTAATAACACGCTTAACAAGATCTTGGTATTTGAACTGAGTCTGGCCACTAGCCTATACGCACTAACCAACTACGCGGGAAAGATATGGGCACTCGATGTCGTGGTATCAGCCGAAGCCTTCGTGACGTCAGCGACTGAGCGGCGCGCGCCGGATTGGAACGTAAGCCTACTCTTGTATTAAGGGGGCTAGTTCTGCTTCCGGCCGCCCACACAACATGCAGGTGTGCAATGGGCCCAGACCCCTGCGTGCATAGGATTTAGACCGGTGTGCTGACCTCTGTGTTGTACCTAGGTGGGGTTGCGACATGTTGATATTTCGAGGCCGGGCATGACCCAGGAAAGTGTGTCCAGCCAAATGGAATCGAGCATGTTGGGTTATGTGGTGCACCCTGCAGGGAAGGTAATCTATCCGAATAGCCGTGTCCCTCGGTAAAAGGACGACCCGGAGATGTACCTTGACCTTATGACAACTAGAACTAGATACTTAATAAAATACACCCAGACAAGTTCCACAGACAACCCGGTGATTGCTTTTCCACAGGGTGATGAGGGGAGGATCGCCGGGTAGGATTATGCTACGCGATGCTACTTGGAGGAGTTCAATCTACTCTCTTCTACATGCTGCAAGACGGAGGCTGCCAGAAGCATAGTCTTCGACAGGATTAGCTATCCCCCTCTTATTCTGGCATTCTGCAGTTCAGTCCACCGATATTGCCTCTTTACACATATACCCATGCATATGTAGTGTAGATCCTTGTTTGCGAGTACTTTGGATGAGTACTCACGGTTGCTTTTCTCCCTCTTTTCCCCCTTTCCCTTCTACCTGGTTGTCGCAACCAGATGTTGGAGCCCTGGAGCCAGACGCCACCGTCGATGATGATTCCTACTACACTCGAGGTGCCTACTACTACGTGCAGGCCGCTGACGATGACCAGGAGTAGTTTAGGAGGATCCCATGTAGGAGGCCTGCGCCTCTTTCGATCTGTATCCCAGTTTGTGCTAGCCTTCTTAAGGCAAACTTGTTTAACTTATGTATGTACTCAGATATTGTTGCTTCCGCTGACTTGTCTATGATCGAGCACTTGTATTCGAGCCCTCGAGGCCCCTGGCTTGTATGCTTGTATGACTTATTTTATTTTTAGAGTTGTGTTGCGATATCTTCCCGCGAGTCCCTAATCTTGATCGTACACATTTGCGTGTATGATTAGTGTACAATTGAATCGGGGGCGTCACAAGTTGGTATCAGAGCCGACTGCCTGTAGCAATCCCCCTTTCGCACTCCTTGGCCGAAGTCGAGTCTAGACTTTACAAAACTTTTACTAACATGGCTGTGCGGCCATGGGCCCACGTCGCCATTGGGTGGTATTAGGATCTTTTATTCCTCATCTATGCTCTGGGACTCTGATCTCTCTTCTATTCGGGTTAAATGAATTACGCTAAATCTAACATTAGGATCTCGTGATCACTTTCACCCAGAGAGCATCTTATTACCGATGGTCGACTGCTGCACCAGAAGATTTCGAAGTTACTCTCCGATACTCTTTTGAGACTTTGTGCCCGTTGCTTTTGCAATTCCCTACCACCGAAATATCTCTATGGATAAATACATACACTTGCTGTTCTTACTTTTATTCCCAGTTGATCTTGTTATTACAAGATACCTTCAAATCCTTTCTATTGTTCCGAGAATATTTTGTGCCTACTCCCTTGCAGTTCCTTGCAACCTGAATACCCCTACGGATAATTTCTCGCCCTTATCGAGTATCTGTTCATCCCCATTTGTTCATGTGTTTCACATTGGTCTTCGAAATACTATTCGATCCTCCAAAAATCTTTATTAGCTTATTGCTCTGCAATACTTGTCTGCTTGCATTATGGATGCTTTCCATATGTCTGACAATATTCATTTGTGTCCTTAGGCACCATCAATTTGATCCCATTGATTCAACCTGAGTGCGAATGCACGCAATCATCAGTTGATCCTTTTAATTTATCTTTCCGGCTCAGACGTCATTTTAAACATGAGCTTGTTCTCGACCAATCTATTTGTCTTCAATTGAACCCTTAGGTCTATTGAACTTATCCACCCTTTATCAGAGCGTCCTCTTTTGATCCTTCGATTTGGAAATCATAATTCCTTTGATATCTAAGCATCGAATCATTCAGATGTTCTATAATATGATGCCCTTGCATTCTTTCTTAAACTGGTTTTGTGCCGATGCTCACATCATCTCCGCTATCGACCGTCAAATCCTTTGTTGGATTATTATTCGGCAATGTCCTTCGTATTTAATCGCCTTGTGAATTCTTCCCTGATACATAATGCCATTAGTAAATCCTATTCTCTGATTTGGCCAACCATGCTCTTCTTCCGAGCTGGAGTTATTTGCTCCTTTAGTTTGTGGTATATGTTCCTAAGATTCCCTTATGGGTTGAACCTATACCTTCCTTAAAAACCGTATGAACCAGAAGGTTTTGACAAGTCATACCCTTCTAGTGTTTAGCAGATAATTTTCTACCATACAACTTCTTCGAGGACGAGAAGTGAATGGAAGGTTATGCATTATAGAAGTGGGAGTCGACCTTGAACTTTGTGTTCATGCCCATGGATACGATGTAGATCTTATCATTAAAGCTTCTCTTAAATTAATTATTCCCTTGGTATAAGTACATCTTATATCTGGGATCTGGCCTTTTTCAATCGTGGTTCCAACCATGATCTCCTTTAAATACCATTTCTCGTGCATGTTTAAGCACTTACCTTCTATAGAGCAATACCCCAGTCCAAGCTCTACTTTGGACTGTCGTCGAGTATTACCCCCCTGGTATCTCGAGATTATCTTGGAACTGCATAACTTCTTATGAGTTCTTCATCAAGTACTACATTCTCACTTATTACAATTTTTCATGGACTCTGAGTTATTAAACACTCAAAGACATCGATAACTGAACCGAGTCCGCACTACGGTTCAACTACTCTTAGTAATCTTCTTTAAGTACGAATTTGTACCCGATCAAGCCATTCCTAGCCTGATCAGCTATATCCTTATCATGCAACTTTTTAACTGTGCTACCCGGTCCTTATTCCCAGAGCACAACTTTCGATGATGAGCTAAGCTTACATCGATCTTCCTTATCTTATCGTTTCACCTCAAGCAACAAGCTTGATTCTGAGTTTGTGTCGTATTCGTGGTTTCAATAACTTTTCGCTCCATCCTTCCTTTTGTTGATGTCGTCGATGACCGATTACATCTCCATGAAACCTCTCGACAAAATTTGTCATGATCATCATCAACATTCTGAGTTCCTCTAGGATATCAATTGTATTCATGATGAGAAATACCATCCTTGCCCCTCGATGATTTGTGTTATCATCGTCAACTTTCTTGCTTTCCGGTCAACACAAACTTGTTCATGTTTTGTGTTGTACCTTGAGATCCTTGCTATCCAACTTATGTTATGTTCTACCTTGGAGTATTGCTAACTTTTATGTCAAGAATGTCATGGGAAATTCACCAGCCTTAAGAATTCTTGATACAAGTGATACTTATTAACATCACCATTCTTTTCTTGGTCCTCGTGTAAGTTAATGAACTATAGTCACATTCTTTGTGTATTGGATATTGGATCACCCTTCTAACATTGATCATGCTACCTAAGCCCATCTTTCAGGTGCACCTTTCAACCAATGTTTACTTGCGTATGTTTTTCTCAGGCATACATCATTAATATCATTTGATCTGACAAATGTTATCTCCTTGTTCACATGATTGTGGAAATCCATCTTTTTGGAAATCTCGAGGAATTGTCGCTGAGTCCATCAGCCACCTCCTCATCCCCTCCTTGGTTTAGTGATGAACTATTGTTTCAGGAACCCGCTCCCCTAGTTCATTTCCCGAGAATCTTGCAATGTCATTTCGTAGATTTGTGTTGCACCTTTTCT
Source organism: Triticum aestivum (assembly GCF_018294505.1). Taxonomy (NCBI): domain Eukaryota; kingdom Viridiplantae; phylum Streptophyta; class Magnoliopsida; order Poales; family Poaceae; genus Triticum; species Triticum aestivum. The sequence goes on from NC_057798.1 coordinate 540,677,329, forward strand.
TCTCGGACATCCTGAGTCTGAGGTATCATGACACCAATCGGATCTGAATCTTGGTCATATATGATGGTTGGAACATATTTTCAAGAGTTATAACATTGGTCCTTATATGACCCGGTAAGGTGATGTCATGCCTAGCACACCTGGCCAGAGGACCTAGTGTTATAGTTTCCTTTTTAACAAGGTTAACCATTTTTCCATGAGGAAATTGAATGCCTTGTTTAAGAAGTTATCCTGATAGATCGTTCGTGTATCCGAAGTCCGACCTTTCCTTGAAGACCATGTCAATGCTATCTCAAAGCATGTATGTGGTACTCCTATCATCAATAAGAACACTCGGAGCACAATGCTAAATTTTCTTAATCAAATTATCCATACATCGTTGTATGGGTAATGCCATGAAATTTCTCTCCCCTTTCCTAAAGCGTTTTCTACATTATATCCTGTCATGGATATCATGCCCTCCTTGTCCTTGGGAATGATATGTCCCTGAAATATGTGTTTAAACACATTTTTCCTTTCCATTGTTCTATTTAATCTGATAATCATATTTTCCTTTCCATTGTTTGGTTTAACCTTTCTTGTGATCTATATGATCTAAGCAGTATTATTCTCCTACTTATGTAAACACCACGGTGTACAATTCTGTCAGCAAGACCCTGTTACTATTGTTGATGACATTCTTGTAGCCACCGATGGACGCGAACTTTGCCTATTGGTCTGCCTTGTTCAATGAGCAGGATAATGGTTCTCTTCGTCCCTCACCCTGGGTACCGATGTTGTTGCTGACATAAATGGCAGGCTATCCTCTGACATGCCTTGCTTACATGATCACAAAAGACGTCTCCGCCCTTCCTACTTTTAACCCACATGGTGGGCCCATAACACATAGTTCCACAGGATCAAAACCTAACTCTCCTGTACAACCCTATTTCTAATGGTTATTCCTCACACTTGGCTTCGTATTTAATTCACGGGCCACCTTCCTAGTGCTCTATTCTGGTATCACACGCAATACTTACTCTCGCTGCTCTGAACCCCTTTCTCACTCTGGTTCAGACTTCGAGCAACTATCTATCCGCTTGGAACCTCTTATTGTACCTTCGTACCTATTTTCGATGTATTTTATATGTTCAACCCGAGAGATACTCTTATGCTCATTCATGGGTTAACCCCAAATTGTTTCCCTCATAAGCATTGTCATAGTCGAGTTGCCCCTTACCGATTCGTAAGTACGTTGGAGTTCCCAAAGAAGAGGATGACTTCACCATGATGACCTAAAGCAGAGAAATGCAGACGTTAATGTAATGGATCGACCTCTTCGAGAAGAGCAACCAAGGCCGAGAAGATCCGTTAGAATTTCGTAACTAGACCTCCCCCCTTCTCTACCTCTTAAATCTCGAGACGAGATTTCTTGTAGTGGAGGAGAATTGTGACGCCCGGATAATCAAGCTACAGTAACATTTGCTAATGATGCCACGCCACCTCAATTACTGTTGCTAATTTGTGTTAGTTCGAAACCGATTCGAATCCAAATTAAAAATCAGGCAAACAACAAAAGTTTTCAAACAATGAAACTAAAATGTTCGGGTCATGCCAGATAATGCATAGGTGATTATGGTGGTGAAACCAAACTTTTATGAAATGCTTAACTGCACTAAAATGATTTAAGTAGTATAAAACCTAATTATTTAAATGCCTTTACTAATTAATAAAATATCAAACCAAATTATTTGGGGACTAGACTTTTTGTGAAAGTGGCCTAAACTGAAATACTAAATTAGGAGCCAAGTATATATTTTGCAAAGACTAAAACAATAGGAAACAAAGAGAAGACAGAAAAGAAAATAAATAAAAAGGAAAGATAAAATGAAAACAAAAGAGCTAATCTACTGGGCCTTGGCCCAGCTAGCCACTCCCTGTCAGGCCAGTCCACCTGACCCAGGTTGCCCTCCCTTATCCCCCACCCCGATCGAACCCTAGGGCAACCACCCCCACTTCCCCCATCGATCCAGATCTGGATCGGGATCATCCCTGTTGCCCCGCATGAACCCCCCACTCCTCCCGCACGAACGCCCACTCCTCTTGACCGAGACCCCCATCCTCTCCCGTTCTCCAGCATCGCCAAGCACCCCGCGCCCGACCCCCTTGCCATGGTGGAGCTCCACCTCACCGGAATGGCCGCGCCCGAGGAACCGCCGCCTACCGCATTCGCCCGACGCCGTCCCGAAGCTACCTCGCATCGAGTCGACGCCCTGTCGCCGGATCTCGCTTCCCCGATTCCTCCCCGAGCCCGCTGTCAGTTCCCTACGAACCCGCCGTGAGCCCCGACCACTCCTCCTCTTTCCCTCGCACCCACGGCTGCGGCCAGCCCGCGCCCATGGCTACCTCGTGCCCCATCCTCTTCTTCCTCCCACGACGCCGTCGTCCGCCGGCCCCGCCCGCTACGGCCACCTGCAGCTGCTGCCCCGCAGCGGGCGCCGCTTGCCTCGCCTGGCCACCATGCGCACGCGCACCACCCATGTGCCCCTGAACACGCCCATGACCGCGCCCCTGTTGTCTGTCTTCCTCACTCACTGCGCACGCACGCTCGGCTCCGGCCCGACCGTAGTGACCTGCGCCGACCGCACGCGTGCCCGACCTCGCCTTGTTCGCCCCGACGCACCGTCCCGGCGCCCCGGCACCGCCTACATCACCACAGCCCTGCCCCGCCGTGGCCTTGCCGCTGCCACGTTGGCACCGGCTGGTGCCGCACCGGCGTCCTCCCCTCAGCATGGCACCGACTGGCCGCGCCAAGTCCGGGCGCCCGCACCCGCGCGCCCGCTAGCGCCCGCTCCAGTGGCCTCCTGGGCCACTGGCATATGGGGCCCGCCCCCATGGAACGTTAAAAAGAATAATAAAAATAATTAGTTAACTAAATAATTAACTTAATTAATGATGTTTATTTAACCTGATCATTTAGTTAAATAAATTAACCATGTTTAATTAACCTGAGACTATGGCGAACGGGACCCACCTGCAAGGTTGACCTAGTCAACCTTTGGTACTGCTAACATCATGCTGTTGTCACGCTGACATCATAATTGCAATTTCTAAATTAAATTAATTATGCTAATTTCTAGAAAATGATTTAAAATCTTAAAAAAATAATATAAAATAATCCGTAGCTCGGATGAAAATACTTTGTACATGAAAGTTGCTCAGAACGACGAGACGAATCTGAATACGCAGTCCGTTCGTTCACCACACATCCCTAGCATAGTGAACCTGCAACATTTCACCTCTAGTTCATCTGTCCGAAAATGCGAAACACCGGGGATACTTTCCCGGATGTTTTCCCCTTTCGCCGATATCACCTAATATCGCGTTAGGGCACACCTAGCATCGTTACTTGTCATGTCATGCATCTATATGCACCTGTTTGCATTGTATTCATTGTTTCTTCCCCCTCTTCTCTCCGGTAGACTATGAGACCGACGCTGCTGCTGCCCAGTTCGACTATGGAGTTGACGAGCCCTTCTTCTTGCTAGAGCAACCAGGCAAGCCCCCCCTTGATCACCAGATATTGCCTATTCTTCTCTATACTACTTGCATTAGAGTAGTGTAGCATGTTACTGTTCGGTTACTCCTATTCTGTTGCATAGCCTGTCATTGTTGCTACAGTCATTGATACCTTACCCGCAATCCTAAATGCTTAGTATAGGATGCCAGTTTATCATCATTGGCCCTACATTCTTGTCAGTCTGCCTTGCTATACTATTGGGTCGTGATCACTTGGGAGGTGATCACGGGTATATACTATACATATATACATACTATACAAATGGTGACTAAAGTCGGGTTGGCTCGTTGAGTACTCGCAAGTGATTCCGATGTGGGGGCTGGAAGGACAGGTGGCTCCATCTCGGTAGAGGTGGGCCTGGGTTCCTGACGGCCCCCGACTGTTACTTTGAGGCGGAGCGACAGGGCAGGTTGAGACCGCCTTGGCGAGAGGTGGGCCTGGCCCTGGTCGGCGTTCACGGTTGCTTCTTAATAACATGCTTAACGAGATCTTGGTATTTGATCTGAGTCTGGCCACTGGCCTATACGCACTAACCAACTACGCGGGAAAGATATGGGCACTCGACGTCGTGGTATCAGCCGAAGCCTTCGTGACGTCAGCGACTGAGCGGCGCGCGCCGGATTGGAACGTAAGCCTGCTCTTGTATTAAGGGGGCTATTTCTGCTTCCGGCCGCCCATGCAACATGCAGGTGTGCAATGGGCGATGGGCCCAGACCCCTGCATGCATAGGATTTAGACCGGCGTGGTGACCTCTCTGTTGTGCCTAGGTGGGGCTGCGACATGTTGATCTTCCGAGGCCGGGCATGACCCAGGAAAGTGTGTCCGGCCAAATGGGATCAAGCGTGTTGGGTTATGTGGTGCACCCCTGCAGGGAAGTTAATCTATTCGAATAGCCGTGTCCCTCGGTAAAAGGATGACCCGGAGTTGTACCTTGACCTTATGACAACTAGAACTGGATACTTAATAAAATACACCCAGACAAGTTCCACAGACAACCCGGTGATCGCTTTTCCACAGGGCGACGATGGGAGGATCGCCGGGTAGGATTATGCTATGCGATGCTACTTGGAGGACTTCAATCTACTCTCTTCTACATGCTGCAAGACGGAGGCTGCCAGAAGCGTAGTCTTCGACAGGATTAGCTATCCCCCTCTTATTCTGGCATTCTGCAGTTCAGTCCATCGATATTGCCTCTTTACACATATACCCATGCATATGTAGTGTAGATCCTTGCTTGCGAGTACTTTGGATGAGTACTCACGGTTGCTTTTCTCCCTCTTTTCCCCCTTTCCTTTCTACCTGGTTGTCGCAACCAGATGTTGGAGCCCTGGAGCCAGACGCCACCATCAACGATGATTCGTACTACACTGGAGGTGCCTACTACTACGTGCAGGCCGCTGACGACGACCAGTAGTAGTTTAGGAGGATCCCAGGCAGGAGGCCTGCGCCTCTTTCGATCTATATCCCAGTTTGTCCTAGCCTTATTAAGGCAAACTTGTTTAACTTATGTATGTACTCAAATATTGTTGCTTCCGCTGACTCGTCTATGATCGAGCACTTGTATTCGAGCCCTCGAGGCCCCTGGCTTGTATTATGATGCTTGTATGACTTATCTTATTTTTAGAGTTGTGTTGTGATATATTCCCGCGAGTCCCTGATCTTGATCGTACACATTTGCGTGTATGATTAGTGTACGATTGAATCGGGGACGTCACATGCAGTAAGATCGGTCGCTCATGATAGTACATACTCCGTACCATACTACCATAGTATCCTCTCTAGCTAGGCTATTTTATAGATTGTCGTTGTGATGGACGATATACATGAGCTAGGCGGTCCGAGTATGATCGTTGGTGTTGAGCCAGGTGAATACATGCACGACGTTCGCGTAGGCCTCCATCAAACGTCAAAACAGTAATGTCAGGCACCGCCGGGGCGCGCAGGTGATGGGCTCGCTGTTTGCGTTGCGCCATGAGCAGGACTTTAATTTAGAGGGCAACGTGCATGCATTAGCATGCTTTGACAACGTGAGCGTGAGTGTCTGACACGAAGTATTTCATTTTCATTTGGCTGACCAGGGTGCGTTGCAGCGACGAGTCCGTGGTTTGATTCCCCACATACGCATAATTTTGGTTTTTACTGTATTTCCTTCTCCATTGACAGGTAGGCCCGCATAGATAGATAAAGAACAAGAGCTGATGAGGCGCATGCAGACTGTTTGACTGGTCAACCAGACAAATACGAAGCTATACGCTGAGTCAGTGACCGTACAATCACCATATCTTGTATACAATGATCAAAGTGAGCTATCAAGACAAGTTCGATGACCGCCAATGCATTTTACTCGGTAATAAATGACCAAGATTGAAGGGGAATCCAAATTTGCTTTGTCTTCTCTCCTTGAGCTTTTGACAAACCAATGCACTATACGGTTGTCCGGCCACTCCACCCCAGAGCTCTCACCAAGCGTCGTTCATGCCACCGCGCCGCACACTAACCCGTAAGGCAGCGATGGCATCCCGCCGCGCCGAGTTCCTTGCCGCCCACGACCGCACACAAAATGGTAGGGAAGCAATGGCATCCCACCGTGCCAAGTTCATCGCCACTCGCGACCTCACAACTATGTGGGAGGAATTTGAAGATGCCAAGGCCGAATGGGCAGTAGAGCAAGAGGCGGCCAAAGCCGCACAGAGGGAGCGGAAAAGTCAGAAAGCACTCAAGAAAAGATAGGCCCGCCGCCACAAGAAAGAAAAGGACGCACACGCTGCTGCAGAGAGGTCAGCGGAGATCCAAGCACGGTGGGGTGTCGCCGACAAAGCCGGGAAGGAGAATGACGGCGTCTGGCCAGCATGTGAGAAGTAGTAGTACTAGTAGTTAGTGTGTGTGTCTGTGTCTGAGTACGAGTATGTACCAGTACTACTAGTTACTACTGTAGTTTTTAGAGCAAATTACCAGTACATTAGCCTAGATTAAATGGAAGAATTCCTATCCTGTGCATCAAATGGCATCTCTTTCTCTATAGGAATTGAGATGCATGTCATCTCACTTCCTATGATTTTCATATTCCTATAAAATTCCTATCCTATGAACGAAAGGAGGCCTCTGTTGGAGTAACTACTGTAGCTAGCAGTATTGCTGGTACAGTAGTTTTCTTCAAGAAGCGGAATTCAACGAAGTCATGATGGTTCCTTCGTCCGAGCAACTTCAAAGTGGGAAGTGGGCCTGTGATTTGACGGCTCATTAGTCATTGTTAGTGCGGTGAGATGACCTGGGTGACTCTCCCTTGGAGTTCTGCGTGCATGGCAAGTGGACCAGGATGGTCGATGCCCTACATGTTGGCGAACGGAAGTATTCTTTCCGATATCGAGGAGCAATGAAACCGCGTGCTATAGTATCACTGCTGATTGGTTCGCAAAAAAATAGTATCACTGCTGATTTATAATTATTTTTTATTTCTGATGAATGCTAGCGTTTCAACTCTTACGACGAAGGGTGCCAAACACGGCACGTGCTGGATGTCCCACACGTCACTGAAAGGAGTGGGACATGAACAGCGTGGTAGAGCCCAGCGTAAAAAAACAGTGTGGTAGAGCGTCTCCACTTCTTCCACTTCTGGGTCGGAGACCATACGTAGTAGTACTTAGTGGTATGAACAATACAAAGTGCGACATGGAGAGAAAGACATGCCAAAAACAAACTCTCGTCGGCAAATATTCGGTGTATGCGAGATTATCGTCCTATCCCCAACCGACTAATGTTGCTGTGATGTAGTAGAAATTTTAAACGGGGTTAAGTTTGTAAATTTCCTCGCATTTGAGACAAGCACACCCTGAATACATGGTTCCCCCCTTCCTCTCTACCTCCCTTTTCCCCATTCGTACTCCATGGGCGCCAAAACACCCTCTCCACCCCACCCTCCTCCGTCCGCCGCTGCCCGCCACCCCATCCACCGCCGTCCTCCTCCACCATGCCGGAGCTGATACGCTGACGCCGCCGTCCATTACAAGAGATCGACCTCTCTGATCCACGGCTTCGGACCGGGATCCTTGCATCCCATCCTCTCGCTTCATGCCCGCCGTCGTCCACCTTGCCGGCGCCGCTCCTACGACCATCTCGTCCACCGCGCCCCGCCGCCACCGTCTACCCTCCTAGATCTGGTTCCACGCCACCGACAGCCATCGCTACCGCAGCATCGTCAAATTCTCAGCAGATGCGTACATGGCACCGCACCAGAGGCGGTACTCTTTCGTATCTGCTCAACTTATTTATCGCAACAAGAAAATAGATCACCACTGCTTTACTCTGATTTCTTGTCTTGGTTGTGAAGTTGCCTTTTTCCGGTTTGCACCTTCAGATCCACCATGGCACGCTCAACACTATACTCCCAATGCTTATGGTTTTCCACTTTTATATTCCACACTAGTTAAATCACAGTAGACTAAATTTTTCAGAGCTCGCCGGAGTTCGCTGGTGCGAACGAAGGGGCTCGGGTGGTTGTGGGGCCTCGCAGAACGAAGAAAACTCGACGCGGGTGGGGGATGGGGCGGGGGTGGGGGTAGGGTTGGCGGAGGAACACGGGCGGTGGGGGCCGGTGGTCCGGCCGGCGGCCCGTGTAGTGTTCTGTATGGGAAGAATCAAAGACGAGGAAGAAGATGGGTTAGGAGACGTAGGATCTTCATCCAACTGCCTGAAATGGTCGAGAGACAGCTGGGAGTTGCATTTTTAATGCGCTCTGGTTCATCATGTGTGGGCACTGCCCAACCAACCTTTTATTATCCAAAATCTGCTTGCTCTTCTTTACCATGTTCCTCTTCCGTTCTTCTTTAATATGTACTCTCTCCGTTCCTAAATACAAGTCTTTGTACAGATTCCACCATGGACTACATATGGAGCAAAATGAGTGAATCTACACTCTAAAATGTATCTGGATACATCTGTATGTGATCCAAAGTGGAAATCTCTACCAAGACTTATATTTTGGAACGGAGGGAGTTTGATAGTAGTACAATATGTTCCTTGTACTGAAAATGAGGAGGGACATTTGCAGTGTAGAGGTCTATACGGTCGGTTGTGATGGACACTTTGAGCCTCTTTGATTCGTAGGATCTTGTAAACATAGGAATAGGATTTGTAGTGGCCTGCCCACTTGAATCCTATAAGAACAACAAGGAAATGCGGGGAGTTGTGTCGCATTTGAGAGTTACACTGATATTAACAGTACCGCACCTTCACTTGAAGAGAGTTGGCATCCGAAGCCTTTCTAGCCGTACCGGCAAACTAGCACATATATTCCAGCAAGTTCCACTTTGCTGATTTTACTCTGATGCTTAAGTTTTTCCCGTTATATTTACACTATGATTTGTATAGCTGCTTTGTGTCGCACTAGCAGCAGTCCACTCTTGAAGCTAAACACTGCAATGACTCACAAAATTGGCACCAAGGCATTGGGTGCCATTCTGGATGCAATGAAACTCATACGCTCACCACCTGTTGACTCTTGTTCAGAATATGATCCTAATGACTCTTTTTCAAAATTGTCACATATAGAGAGACAACATGGAATTGCATTTCTTTGGGCACTATGATTCATCATGAGTGGGCAACCAACATTGTATGCAATGAAGCGGAACCTCAATAATATGCTTCCTCTTCTATTCTTTAACATGTTCCTCTTTGTTTATTCTGTATTTAGTATGTACAGTATGTTCCTTGTCAGGAAGGGGTGCAGGGACATCTGCAGTCAACAGCTGATAGAGCTGGCCTGTAAGTGATCGATAGGCTTTCAATTACTAGCGGCAATGCAACACTGTATTTTCAAGCCAGCTCCACTTTCCCGATTTATATATCGTGGTTATGGTGTACCCATGTTATGTACACTATGATCTGTCTAGTTGTTGTGTGCTCTTGTTATCATGGTTTGGCAATAAACTCTCTATACAGTATATTATGAACCTGTCATCTACCAGCTATCCTTACTTCTGGAGCCTATTTTTTTGTGTACTTGTGCCAGATTATATAAATGCACGCACCATATTACAGCACACATGAGCTCTCTCATCAGAATCCAGTGATAGCACACAAGTGTTTACAGGGGCGCCCCTATATTAAAATATCATCTGCATTACAAAGATAATCTCACAACTATTTATGTTTTCATGGTTCTCAGATATTATACGCAATTACAGTGAATATCAGAATCCGCGCATCAGAAGAATATTGTGGAACACTGTAATGACTTAAAAAATTGGCACCAAGGCATTGAGTGCCATTCTGGAAGCAATGAAACTCATACGCTCCCCACCTGTTGATTCTTCTTCAGAATATCATCCTAATGACTATTCTAACCTCGAGGAGTCAAAGGAAGATGGCCTGTCCTGTTCACCCATCAAGGTGCATGTTCTAATTTGGCAAGGTTTTATTGATTGCGCGTATCTTTCATATGTTGTCTTGCATTTCTTCTACTTTGTTACACTGCCATCTGCTTAGTTTACTCATCATATAACTCGAGATGCCATGCCCATCCATTATCAATACATATTCCATCTGTCATCATACCATGTTTTTCCACTCAAATGCTGTTCTTGTGCATCAGACATCAAAAAAGAAGTGGGTGATTGCCGAACCCGAAGGAGCACCAGCAAAGTCCTTGGAAAACGTGGTGGTGCCGGAGAAATCAGACAGCGCCCCACTTATATTGGTTGTACATCCAGTGACACAAAACGTAGGACCGACTCCAGCAGACTATACCCATACTTCACTGGCCACACCACTAGCCCCGCCACAGGACCTGCACTCCAGCAAAAGGTATACCGATTTCATTTGCCATAGCACCAGCAGTACCACAGAAAAATCCCACTCCAGCAAAAAGTACAGCAAGTCCACCGGCCGAAGACCTATCCCAACTGCAGAGATGGCCAATTCCTGCAGATTGGAACCCCATTCCATTTATTCCCAGTTTAAAAGACAACACTTTCAATGTTGTTAGGGACTACATGCATATATTCCCATCATGGGAAGATTATAGTGAAGACAAACACCATTTTCACATCTTCATGTCGAACTTACGTGTAAGTGCTATTATTCATGGTTATTATTTTCCTGTTTTCTGCTGATCGAACACATCAATGATTTACATTACATTGTTGCAACTAGGCGAGGGTCAATCTGGATAGTCATGACGAGCAAAGCTTGCTTGTGCTTTTCAAGGAAGCATTGCAGTAGTATCGGTGTTAGGAAATCACACTTTGATGGCAAGTCTATAAATGAATTTCAGGTGAAGTCTCTTGTGCTAAATTTAGAAGACATTGAATGGAAAAACCTTGTTATTTACTGGTCTCGTTCCCATGATGAGGTACTGTCTATGAAATCACATGAAAATTTGACCTTCTACTTTTCCGCATGTGCTTTACGGATCTTTTTTGCAGGAAATCTGCTCAAAGAAGAATTCCGGTTTGAAAAGAACGACAGGATGTCGCAAATATGCTGCCCGCTGCTTTGCTCTTGTTAGTACCTGTTGTCCTGTATCACTGTACTTGCATACATACCTGGTTCATTATGTGACAGCAGTATGCATGATAGCTTGCTTATCAATTGTTCGCTCCAAATTATTTGTTGACCAAGTTGACCAAGTTATGATAGCTTGCTTATGGGGCATACATGTAAACAAATATAAAAGTTAATATGTGCCTCCAACTAATATAGTAGTAGTAGAGTACTTAGGCACATACTCCATAACATCATTGTGCATTGCACGTACAACATTTAGTGGTAGTACGTAGTAAGAGACGAATGCCTCCCAAGAGTTCCCTTCTCGACCCACTTTTCGGTGTTTTGTAGAGTGTATGGAGGGTGCATGAGTCCACACTAGTTTAGCACAAATACACTAGAAGCATGTATTAAGAGAACATGCATGAAGAGGGGTGTTGAGTTGAGCATGCATGAAGAGGGGTGTTGAGTTGAGCATGCATGAAGAGGGAACAACTATGCTGAGACGAGAACGCAACCAAACACACCCTATATGCCACACATGTTCATACCATTTATGCCTTTCTACTTCACTTACTACGCTACATTACTCAGGTTCGTACGTCCACTCCTGGGTACATGTCCGTCTTGTAGTTCCAGTCCCACGTGTTCTTCATATAGATGGAACGATCCTTGCATAACACGTGCACCTTGATGCTAGATGTCTCACGTGTTGGCAAAAGGATGAACAAAGCTCATTAAAAAAATATAGTGGAAGAACATAGATTCCGGACAACCGAGAAGGAGCAAGGAACCTCGTGGTGGAGCGTCTGCACTCATAATATTTAATATTATTCAGCGATATAAAATTAACAAATCATCTCCATAGTGGACTGGAAGAGTACGAAACACGACGGCCCAGTGTAGTTACATCATACTAGTACATGGCTAACCCACGCTATCACCATATTTCTTGGCTTCCGTGCGACACCTATCTCTAGTAATCCAGCAGCCTGTATCGCTTCTCCCTCCTCGTCTCTATCAAAGTACGGTGGGCTGGCGTTTTTGCCATTTATTGAGGTCGGTTAACTCATCACATGTTAGCGACATGCCAAGAGCATTCTAAAAACAAATTCCTTTCACGTTCCGTTTTCAAAAAGAAAAACAATCCTTTCACGTACGAATTTGCGTGTATGCTTTGAGCAACTTGCATGTCCTATACTGCTCCTGTTTGATACTCTAACTTAGCTAGAGGTTAGACTAACTCATGACTAACCCTAAACTAACTGTAGCCAAAGAGGTGTTTGGGTGACAGGGTTAGATTGACAATAAATGCACTTGATGGATGGAGAAAACTGATTTTTCAGTGGTCCCAATGAGAACTATCTCGAGTTAGCACCTCTTGGGTGGGATTTTTTTTGGTGGGTTCGGTGCAAATTGCTCCAATTTAAACCCTCGTGCTTGGATACTTTAGGGCTATTTGAGCCCCAACTAGCTCAAACTAACTCTAACCCATGGATCCAAACAGGGCCTATGGCCAGTCTTGATGCGGAGCAGTCGCGTGCACCGGGAAGCGGCGCTCTCTCAGCCATTGCGCCACTTCAAAGCCGGCGCCAGTGAGAGGTTGCCTCCGCTCTGGCCGAGCATTAATGCGGCACTGACGCTCCAGGGCGACACTGACCGTTTCACGCGGGAAGCGCGCGCTGGCAAGGGAGTATAGGTTTTGAACCGTTCCAGGTGTAGTACTGGTAGTTTGCAAAACTACTCAATTATTGCACTCAGTTTCCTAAGAAATTGTGGTAAAAGAAGTTACTCCACAGCCCGCTTCCCTTCTCCTTCCTCTTCCACCGCCCGCGCACCTCTGCGGGAAGCGACCGGTCAACCCTTATATAGGAGTGCTAGCACAAAAAGATGCATGCATGACCACTAAAATTTTCATATTAAAGTGCCGCTCCGGCGGGAGTATGGCGTATGTTGTTACCTTTGGCCGGGCCATGGCTACCGGCCAACGGCGACCAAAGAAGAGGCGGCGGGAGGGGAATGAATGCATCTACTGTTTGGGTTTTCCTTCCGGCTTAAATAAATGCGTAGCATCACGTGTACCCGCGGGTGCACAGATTGTAACATACGTGTCTGCTTAAGTGGGCGTCACGTAACTGGTGTGTGTGAGAGAGAGATTCTGAGAGACATAGTGCGTGTGTGCGACTCTACTCTTCGGACATGTACTCAACCTTTTGCATCGGGATATAAGTATAATGGTATTTACTTTAGCTAGTGATTTACGTGGCCATGTTAACATGGTTGTGTCAAAAAAATGTCACTTCCTGCTCGTTATTTGCGTTATATAATTACAAGCAAGATTCTCGTGCATTGCACGAAACATCAATATCCATTTTTTTACAAAACACCTATTGTGATTGACCCATGCATGAGTAATCCCATGTGTAAAAACTAATGATATCTCGAGAATTTTATCGGAAAACTGGTATCTCGAGAATGTCATCGAAAAAATGAAAGATGAGAGATAAGGCGAGGAGGAGTGGAGTGTGGTGGTGACTAGTGGTCGGAATGGGCGGAGGCATGGGGATGGACGGCGCCGGCAGGCGACAGCGGCCACCATGTATGGTAGATTGTTCCAGAGACTTATTCCTTTTTTATTTGCTGAGCAATGAGGTTGTGGGAGATAATGATGTGGAGAGAGGTACGGGTATCTTTGGTAAAATTATCATAGTTTGCTTTCTATCCGTCAGATATAGATCATACGGTGTGTATTACAAGATGGAAGGCACACCATCATCGCCAACTCGTTTTTTATAAGGGTACAGATGATAAGTTTGCATACTACTAAAGTAAAGTGGAATTTTTCCATGTTATGCAAGTAAATAAAGGTGATTGTTTATCATACGGGTAAGGTTGGATGAAGGGTGGTAGGAACAAATGCTCCGCCTAGAGCATGTGTGTGTGAGATGGAGTCTTAGTGTGTGTGTGTGTGTGTGAGAGAGAGAGAGAGATGGAGTCTTAGTGTGTGTGTGTGGGTGTGTGTGTGTGGGTGTGTGTGTGTGTGTGTGCGTGTGTGTGTGTCACGGGGTCCTCTGTGGCGGATGTAATTTAAGTGTGCATGGCTTCATCATAGAGAGGTGATGTGTATGGCAGAGGCCACCAACGATGGGGTGCGAGAGAGAAAATGGCCGTAGAGAGGGAAGAGAAGGTGTGTGCGCGTGAGAGGAGTTGATATCTAGAGAACGTGTTTGTTCGAGAGAGACCGAGGAAGACTACTATATATCGATGGTGCATGTACGCGGGAATTAAACAAAGGGATGGTATTATTGGTTTCGGGGATATAGGGGAAGAGTGAGAGGCCGGGGGGGAGGGTAGCTAGAAGGAGATTGTTAAGTGTGAGTGTGTGTTTTACCCATCCAGGTGGAAGTTATGTGCACAAAAGAGGAGAACGATTTGATTTAGCGTTAGGATTGAGGGTAATTAACTACGTATGGAGACATAGAGACCTTGAACGTGCATGTGTGAGAGGTATACATGTATACGTGGGATGTGTGTGTGTGTGCGTGCGCGCATGATCGAGATAAAAGAAAGAAGACATAAGTCATAAGATCAACGACATGGGAGAGACAGATCGGTATGACAATATGCATGCATGTGAGAATGCAGGGAAGAAGGGACGATAATTGAGCATGTGTTTTTGTCTTTAAGAGATAGTGGCGTGGGCTGGAGCATGCATCTATGGCGAGTAGAGGGAGTGAGGCACAAAGTTTGTCCTTCTCCATTTAAGTTTTCAGTTGTACAACCAAGTTCCTTCTTCATACCATGTAAATTAAACTATACAGAGCAAGTGATCTTCTTTTGCACTGCATGTATGCTTCTGTTCTTCATCTGTAATCCAGTGGTGTGGTGAACCTACCCACTACAGCATAATGTCATATTCTGCAATGTCTTAACTATGGACAATGTCATATCATTCTACTATTATTTAAACCGTCTCTTTATTTGCCAATCTGAAATGGGATAAATTGACAGCACACTAACCATTGATACTTATGAGTTCTTGATCTGCAATCCAGTGGTGTCGTGAAGCTGCCAACTCCTTCACAATGTCATTTCCTGCCATGTCTTGACCTGAACAATACCATATTGTGTTAATGCATTTTTAAACTGTGTCACTTTATTCGTCAGTAAGAAATGTGATGAATTGTCAGCACTGATACTTTTATGTGCAAAACCTGTCATCTGTCTGCTTGTTTATCTTTCAGAGTGAGGAATATATAAGTGTTGAACAAGCGCAGTCTCAAAATCTTGCTCAGGTGCTTGCGCTGCAACTCGCCAGCAGGGCTAACCTTTCTTGAACTCTATTGAAGTGCTGTCGGTTTTGTATATTATTTTGTCTGCGTGTTTATTTACACTGGTGGCGATCTTTGATGCCCAGTGTATGTAATCTGCTGTCTGCTTGTGCTTTATTATCATAGTGGCGAACTTTGATGCCCAGTGGATGTAATATGCCGTAATTTCTTTATTATATAGTCTAGGTTTTTTCTTATTCATGATGCTGCAGTTATTTTACTGTATATATATCCTGTCTTCGCAGTAAAGCGGCCAAACCATAAAATTACGATACATAATTGGGCCATCATGCAATCACGATGTATGATCCGCATCATGGGCCCCGTCAAACTGACCCACTAGTAGATTCGGGCCTTTAATAGGCCGAATAACCCACGACCATCTTTTCGCAAGAAAACTCAATGGGCTTTTAGGAGGCTGAGAAGTAGGTTGGGCCTGAAACATGCCGAATAGCTCACGGGCCGGCAGCACCCTGAATTGGACCCCGGCCCATGATTGTGCGAACCAAATCACAGGCTTTTAACAGGCCAAAATTGTCTCAGTCCTTGTTTGGCCCAATCAGATATCGGCTGCGAGCAGGCCAGATGCAAACTGGGCCGTAGTTAGGCCCAACTATATGACGTGCTTTTAACAGGCCGAAATTAATATAGGGCTGAAATGTTAAACGGGCCCATAATAGGCCAAAACTAATATCATGCCGATTTACTAAATGGGCCTTTAGCAAGTGGGCCCAAAAGCATAGCGTCCAGTTAACGGGCCGAATTTGATATGGGCCATAATTGAGGCTGAAGCCTCTTAAAGGGCCGGACCTGATCTGGGCCGTGATTTGGCCCAGAACGTGGGAGGCTTTTAATGGGCCGGATCTCATATGGGCCATTATTAGGCCCGGAACGTGGCAGGCCATTAATGAACCGGATCAAATATGGGCCGACATTTGGCCCAAAACATGGTAGCCAGTTAATGGGCCGGCCTACTAGGGTCCTCAAAATGTTGTGGGCCTACAGCTGGGCCGGCCCATTAGTGTCGGAGAAATCTCATGGGCCTTTAGCTGGGCCGGACCATTATGATCCTCAAGAATTTGTGGGCCTTTACCAGGGCCGGCCCATTATGGCACACAAAAATCTTGTGGGCCTTTACCTGGGCTGGCCCATTATGTGCCGCGAAATCTTGTGGGCCTTTAGCTGGGCCAGCCCATTATGGTCCGCAAAATCTCGTGGGCGTTTAGCTGGGCCGGCCCATTATGGTCCGTAAAATCTTGAGGGCCCTTAGTTGGGCCGGCCCATTTAAACTCGATGGGCTGTGCCATGTGTCGACGTATCATAGGCGCCTTCTGTCAAATGAGTGGATGACATCTGTCCCAACGATGAGCTGACACATGTTTCCTCCAGCCAATGATGATTTTACACGTGGAAAATCCCCATTGGTCGGGGCTGTTAACGGGTTATCGGATCCAAAACCCATCCCGATAGCTTAACGACGTTCCATTACGGTGGATGCCATGTGTCGGTCACCCTTGATGAAAGCACTTCTGTGACACGCGATTTATCTCATGGAAGTGGACACTTCCGTGATGATAATTTTGGTAATGTCATGGAACACTTCTACAACAGCACAGGTATGACTATCTTGATTCTGTCATAAATTTGTCATGGATGTACATGCATGACAGAAAACGCGACCTACTGTGACAAACACATATCATCACGGAAGTGTATTTTTTTGTAGTGCTTGCTGCTGCACCAGCTTACTGCCCCACCATTCAAAAATATACACATATCCGGTTTGTGACTTGGAGTCATCCAGATCTATGTCGAAGCTAGCATCGACGTAACCCTTTACAACGAGCTCTTCGTCACCTCCATAAACGAGAAACATATCCTTAGTCCTTTTCAGGTACTTCAGGATATTATTTACCGCTGTCCAGTGTTCCATGCCGGGATTACTTTGGTTTCTTGCAACCAAACTTACGGCAAGGTTTACATCAGGTCTGGTACACAGCATGGCATACATAATAGACCCTATGGCCGAGGCATAGAGGATGACACTCATCTTTTCTTTATCTTATGCCGTGGTCGGGGATTGAGCCGAGCTCAATTTCACACCTTGTAATACAGGCAAGAACCCCTTCTTGGACTGATCCATATTGAACTTCTTCAATATATTATCAAGGTATGTGCTTTGTGAAAGACCTATGAGGCGTCTCGATCTAATATGTCTAATATATAAGCAGCTTCTCCAAGGTCCTTCATTGAAAAACACTTATTCAAGTAGGCCTTTATGCTGTCCAAAAGTTCTATATCATTTCCCATCAAAAGTATGTCATCCACATATAATATGAGAAATGCTACAGAGCTCCCACTCACTTTCTTGTAAACCCAGGCTTCTCCATAATCTGCATAAACCCAAACGCTTTGATCATCTCATCAAAGCGAATGTTCCAACTCCGAGATGCTTGCACCGGCCCATAAATGGATCCCTGGAGCTTGCATACCTTATTAGCATTCTTAGGATTGACAAAACCTTCCGGCTGCATCATATACAACTCTTCCTTAAGATAGCCGTTAAGGAATGCTGTTTTGAGTCCACTTGCCATATCTCATAATCATAGTATGTGGCAATTGCTAACATGATTCAGACGGACTTCAGCTTCTCTACGGGAGAGAAAGTCTCATCGTAGTCAACTCCTTGAACTTGTCGATAACCCTTAGCGACAAGTCGAGCTTTATAGATGGTAACATTACCATCCACGTCCGTCTTCTTCTTAAAGATCCATTTATTTTCTATCCCTCGCCGATCATCAGGCAAGTCTGTCAAAGTCCATACTTTTCTTTCATACATGGATCCTATCTCGGATTGCATGGCTTCAAGCCATTTGTTGGAATCTGGGCCCGCCATCGCTTCTTCATAGTTCCATTGTCAAACAACATGATTTCCAGGACAGGGTTGCCATGCCATTCTGGTGTGGAACATGTCCTTGTGGACCTACGAAGTTCAGTAGTAACTTGATCCGAAGTACCTTGATCATCATCATTAACTTCCTCTCTAGTCGGTGCAGGCACCACAGGAACATCTTCCTAAGTTGCGCTACTTACCGGTGCAAGAGGTAGTACTTTATCAAGTTCCACTTTCCTCCCACTTACTTCTTTCGAGAGAAACTCTTTCTCCAGAAAGGACCCGTTCTTGGCAACAAAAATCTTGCCTTCGGATCTGAGGTAGAAGGTATACCCAATGGTTTCCTTAGGGTATCCTATGAAGACGCATTTTCCGACTTGGGTTCGAGCTTTCAGATTGAAGTTTCTTGACATAAGCATCGCATCCCCAAACTTTTAGAAACGACAGCTTAGGTTTCTTTCCAAACCATAATTCATACGGTGTCGTCTCAACGCATTTAGCCGGTGCCCTATTTAAAGTAAATGTAGCTGTCTCTAAAGCGTATCCCCAAAATATAGCGGTAAATCGGTAAGAGACATCATAGATCGCACCATATCCAATAGAGTGCGATTACGACGTTCGGACACACCGTTACGCCGAGGTGTTCCAGGAGGCGTGAGTTGTGAAACAATTCCACATTTCCTTAAGTGCGTACCAAACTCGTGACTTAAATATTCTCCCCCACGATCTGATCGTAAGAACTTTATTTTTCTGTCATGTTGATGAAGGAAATATGCCCAAGAGGCAATAATAAAGTTATTATTTATTTCCTTATTTCATTATAAATGTTTATTATTCATGCTAGAATTGTATTAACCGGAAACATGATACATGTGTGAATACATAGACAAACATATAGTCACTAGTATGCCTCTACTTGACTAGCTCATTAATCAAAGATGGTTATGTTTCCTAACCATAGACATGTGTTGTCATTTGATTAATGGGATCACATCATTAGGAGAATGATGTGATTGACATGACCCATTCCGTTAGCCTAGCACTTGATCGTTTAGTATGTTGCTATTGCTTTCTTCATGACTTATACATGTTGCTGTAACTATGAGAATTATGCAACTCCGTTTACCGGAGGAACACTTTGGGTACTACCAAACGTCACAACGTAACTGGGTGATTATAAAGGAGTACTACAGGTGTCTCCGAAGGTACATGTTGAGTTGGCGTATTTCGATATTAGGTTTTGTCACTCTGATTGTCGAAGAGGTATCTCTGGGCCCTCCCGGTAATGCACATCACTATAAACCTTGCAAGCAATGTGACCAATGAGTTGGTTACGGGATGATGCATTACGTAACGAGTAAAGAGACTTGCCGGTAACGAGATTGAACTAGGTATTGGATACCGACGATCAAATCTCGGCCAAGTAACATACGGATGACAAAGGGAACAACGTATGTTGTTATGCGGGTTGACCGATAAAGATCTTCTTAGAACATGTTGGAGCCAATATGAGCATCCAGGTTCCGCTATTGGTTATTGACCAAGAATAGTTCTAGGTCATGTCTACATAGTTCTCGAACCCGTAGGGTCCGCACGCTTAAGGTTTCAACGACAGTTATATTATGAGTTTATGAGTTTTGATGTACCGAAGAAGTTCGGAGTCCCGGATGAGATCGGGGACATGACGAGGAGTCTCGAAATGGTCGAGACGTAAAGATTGATATATTGGACGACTATATTCAGAGTTCGGAAAGGTTCCGAGTGATTCGGGTATTTTTCGGAGTACCGGAGAGTTACGGGAATTCGCAGGGAGAAGTATTGGGCCTTATTGGGCCATACGGGAAAGAGAGAGGGTCTGCCTAGGGCAGGCCGCACGCCCCCCCAAGGCCTAGTCCGAATTGGACTAGGGGGAGGGGCCGCACCCCCTCCTTCCTTCCCTTCTCTCTTCCCTTTCCTTCTCTCCTACTCCTACTACATGGAAGGTCTCCTAGTTGGACTAGGAAAGGAGGGAGTCCTACTCCCGGTGGGAGTAGGACTCCTCCGTGGCGCGCCCTCCCTTGGACGGCCGCCCCCTCCCCCTTGCTCCTTTATATGCGGGGGCAAGGGGGCACCCCATAACACACAAGTTGATCTACGGATCATTCCTTAGCCGTGTGCGGTGCCCCCCTCCACCATATTCTACCTCGGTCATATCGTCGCGGAGTTTAGGCGAAGCCCTGCGCCGGTAGAGCATCATCATCGTCACCACGCCGTCGTGCTGACGGAACTCATCCCCGAAGCTTTGCTGGATCGGAGCCCGGGGATCGTCATCGAGCTGAACGTGTGTTGAACTCGGAGGTGCCGTACGTTCGGTACTTGGATCGGTCGGATCGTGAAGACGTACGACTACATCAACCGCGTTGTCATAACTCTTCCACTTACGGTCTACGAGGGTACGTGGACAACACTCTCCCCTCTCGTTGCTATGCCATCACCATGATCTTGCGTGTACGTAGGAAATTTTTTGAAATTACTACGTTCCCCAACAGTGGCATTCGAGCCTAGGTTTTATGCATTGATGTTATATGCATGAGTAGAACACAAGTGAGTTGTGGGCGATATAAGTCATACTGCTTACCAGCATGTCATACTTTGGTTCAGCGGCATTGTGAGATGAAGCGGCCCGGACCGACATTACGCGTACGCTTACGCGAGACTGGTTTCACCGCTACGAGCACTCGTTGCTTAAAGGTGACCGGCGGGTGTCTGTCTCTCTCACTTTAGTTCAACCGAGTGTGGCTACGCCCGGTCCTTGCGAAGGTTAAAATAGCACCAACTTGACAAACTATCGTTGTGGTTTTGATGCGTAGGTAAGAACGGTTCTTGCTAAGCCAGTAGCAGCCACGTAAAATTTGCAACAACAAAGTAGAGGACGTCTAACTTGTTTTTGCAGGGCATGTTGTGATGTGATATGGTCAAGACGTGATGCTATATTTTATTGTATGAGATGATCATGTTTTGTAACCGAAGTTATCGGCAACTGGCAGGAGCCATATGGTTGTCGCTTTATTGTATGAAATGCAAATGCCCTGTAATTGCTTTACTTTATCACTAAGCGGTAGCGATAGTCGTAGAAGCAATAGATGGCGTAACGACAATGATGCTACGATGGAGATCAAGGTGTCGTGCCGGTGACGATGGTGATCACGACGGTGCTTCGAAGATGGAGATCACAAGCACAAGATGATGATGGCCATATCATATCACTTATATTGATTGCATGTGATGTTTATCCTTTATGCATCTTATCTTGCTTTGATTGACGGTAGCATTTTAAGATGATCTCTCACTTAAGAATCAAGAAGTGTTCTCCCTGAGTATGCACCATTGCGAAAGTTCTTCGTGCTGAGACACCACGTGATGATCGAGTGTGATAGGCTCTACGTTCAAATACAACGGGTGCAAAACAGTTGCACACGCGGAATACTCAGGTCATACTTGACGAGCCTAGCATATACAGATATTGCCTCGGAACACGGAGACCGAAAGGTCGAGCGTGAATCATATAGTAGATATGATCAACATAATGATGTTCACCATTGAAACTACTCCATCTCACGTGATGATCGGACATGGTTTAGTTGATTTGGATCACGTGATCACTTAGATGACTAGAGAGATGTCTATCTAAGTGGGAGTTCTTAAGTAATATGATTAATTGAACTTAAATTTATCATGAACTTAGTCCTGGTAGTATTTTGCAAATTATGTTGTAGATCAATAGCTTGCGTTGTTGCTTTCATATGTTTATTTTTATATGTTCCTAGAGAAAATTGTGTTGAAAGATGTTAATAGCAATGATGCGGATTGGATCCGCGATCTGAGGTTTATCCTCATTGCTGCACAGAAGAATTATGTCCTTAATGCACTGCTAGGTGACAGACCTATTGCAGGAGCAGATGCAGACGTTATGAACGTTTGGCCAGCTCAATATGATGACTACTTGATAGTTTTGTGCACCATGCTTTATGGCTTAGAATCGGGACTTCAAAAACGTTTTGAACGTCATGGACCATATGAGATGTTCCAGGAGTTGAAGTTAATATTTCAAGCAAATACCCGAGTTGAGAGATATGAAGTCTCCAACAAGTTCTATAGCTAAAAGATGGAGGAGAATCGCTCAACTAGTGAGCATGTGCTCAGATTGTCTGGGTACTACAATCACTTGAATCAAGTGGGAGTTAATCTTCCAGATAAGATAGTGATTGACAGAATTCTCTAGTCACCACCACCAAGTTAGTAGAACTTCGTGATGAACTATAATGCAAGGGATGATGAAAACGATTCCCGAGCTCTTCGTGATGCTGAAATCGACGAAGGTAGAAATCAAGAAAGAGCATCAAGTGTTGATGATTGACAAGACCACTAGTTTCAAGAAAAAGGGCAAAGGGAAAGAAAGGGGAACTTCAAGTAGAATGACAAGCAAGTTGTCACTCCCATGAAGAAACCCAAAGCTGAACCAAAGCCTGAAACCGAGTGCTTACACTGCAAAGGAAATGGTCACTAGAAGCGAAAATGCCTTGAATATTTGGTGGATAAGAAGGATGGCAAAGTGAACAAGGGTATATTTGATATATATGTTATTGATGTGTACCTTACTAGTGTTTATAGTAACCCCTGAGTATTTGATACTTGTTCGGTTGCTAAGATTAGTAACTCGAAACAGGAGTTACAGAATAAACAGAAACTAGTTGAGGGTGAAGTGACGATGTATGTTGGAAGTGGTTCCAAGATTTATATGATCATCATCGCACACTCCCTATACTTTAGAGATTAGTGTTGAACCTAAATAAATGTTATTTGGTGTTTGCGTTGAGCATAAATATGATTTGATCATGTTTATTGCAATACGGTTATTCATTTAAAATCAGAGAATAATTGTTGTTCTATTTAAATGAATAAAACCTTTGATGGTCATAGACCCAATGAAAATAGTTTGTTGGATCTCGGTCATAGTGATACACATATTCATAATATTGATGCCAAAAGATGCAAAGTTGATAATGATAGTGCAACTTATTTGTGGCACTGCCATTTGGGTCATATCGGTGTAAAGCGCATGAAGAAACTCCATAAAGATGGATTTTCGGAATCACTTGGTTATGAATCATTTGATACTTGCGAACCGTGCCTTTTGGGCAAGATGACTAAAACTCCGTTCTTCGGAACAATGGAACGAGCTACTGACTTGTTGGAAATAATACATACCGATGTATGTGATCCAATGAGTGTTGATGCTCGTGGCAAGTATCGTTATTTTCTGAACTTCACAAGATGATTTGAGCAGATATGGGTATATCTACTTGATGAAACATAAGTCTGAAATAGTTGAAAGGTTCAAAGAATTTCAGAGTGAGGTGGAAAAATCATCGTAACAAGAAGATAAAGTTTCTGCGATCTGATCGCGGAGACGAATATTTGAGTTACGAGTTTGGTCTTCAATTAAAACAATGTGGAATAGTTTCACAAACTCACGCCACCTGGAACACCACAATGTAATGGTGTGTCCGAAAGTCGTAATCGTACTTTACTAGATATGGTGCGATCTATGATATCTCTTATCAGTTTACCACTATCGTTTTGGGGTTATGCATTAGAGACAGGTTGCATTCACGTTTAATAGGGCACCATCTAAATCCGTTGAGACGACACCGTATGAACTATGGTTTAGCAGTAAACCTAAGCTGTCGTTTCTTAAAGTTTGGAGTTGCGATGTTTATATGAAAAAGGTTTTCAACTTGATAAGCTCGAACCCAAATCGGAGAAGTGCGTCTTTATAGAATACCCAAAGGAAACTGTTGGGTACACCTTCTATCATAGATCCGAAGGCAAAACATTCGTTGCCAAGAATGGATCCTTTCTAGAGAAGAAGTTTCTCTCGAAAGAAGTGAGTGGGAGGAAAGTAGAACTTGATGAGGTAACTGTACCTGCTCCCTTATTGGAAATTAGTTCATCATAGAAATCTGTTCTTGTGACTACTACACCAATTAGTGAGGAAGTTAATGATGATGATCATGAAACTTCAGATTAAGTTACTACATAACCTCGTAGGTCTTACAAAGTAAGATCCGCACCAGAGTGGTACGGTAATCCTGTTCTGGAAGTTATGTTACTAGACCATGACGAACCTACGAACTATGAAGAAGCGATGGTGAGCCCAGATTCTGCAAAATGGCTTGAGGCCATGAGATCTGAGATAAGATCCATGTATGAAAACAAAGTATGGACTTTGATTGACTTGCCCAATGATCGGCGAGACATTGAGATTAAATGGATCTTCAAGAGGAAGATGGACGCTGATAGTGTTACTATCTACAAAGCTAGAATTGTCGCAAAAGGTTTTCGACAAGTTCAAGATGTTGACTACGATGAGAGTTTTTCAATCGTATCTATGCTTAAGTCTGTCTGAATCATGTTAGCAATTGCCGCATTTTATGAAATCTAGCAAATGGATAAACAAAACTGCATTCCTTAATGGTTTTCTTAAAGAAAAGTTGTATATGATGCAACCAGAAGGTTTTGTCAATCCTAAAGGTGCTAACAAATTGTGCAAGCTCCAACGATCCATTTATGGACTGGTGCAAGCATCTCGGAGTTGCAATAAACGCTTTGATAGTGTGATCAAAGCATATGGTTTTATACAGACTTTTGAAGAAGCCTGTATTTACAAGAAAGTGAGTGGGAGCTCTGTAGCATTTCTAATATTATATGTGGATGACATATTGTTAATTGGAAATGATATGGAAATTCTGGATAGCATGAAAGGATACTTGAATAAGAGTTTTTCAAAGCAAGACCTCGGTGAAGCTGCTTACACATTGAGCATCAAGATCTATATAGATAGATCAAGACGCTTGATAAGTTTTTCAATGAATACATACCTTGATAATTTTTTTGAAGTAGTTCAAAATGGAACAGTCAAAGAAAGAGTTCTTGTCTGTGTTGCAAGGTATGAAATTGAGTAAGACTCAAATCCCGACCACAGCAGAAAATAGAAAGAGAATGAAAGTCATTCCCTATGCATCAGTCATAGGTTCTATAAAAGTATGCCATGCTATGGACCAGAACTATTGTATACTCTGCCCTGGTTTGGCAAGGGAGTACAATAGTGATCTAAGAGTAGATCACTGGACATTGGTCAAAATTATCCTTAGTGGAATAAGGAGATGTTTCTCAATTATGGAGGTGATAAAAGAGTCCGTCGTAAAAGTTACATCGATGCAAACTTTTACACCAATCCAGATGACTCTAAGTCTCAATCTGGATGCATATTGAAAGTGGGAGCAATTAGCTAGAGTAGCTCCGTGCAGAGCATTGTGGACATAGAATATTTGCGAAATACATACGGCTCTGAATATGACAGACCCGTTGACTAAGCTTCTCTCACGAGCAAAACATGATCATACCTTAGTACTCTTTTGGGTGTTAATCACATAGCGATGTGAACTAAATTATTGACTCTAGTAAACCCTTTGGGTGTTGATCACATGATGATGTGAACTATGGGTATTAATCACATGCAGATGTGAATATTGGTGTTAAATCACATAGCGATGTGAACTAGATTATTGACTCTAGTGCAAGTGGGAGACTGAAGGAAATATGCCCTAGAGGCAATAATAAAGTTATTATTTATTTCCTTATTTCATGATAAATGTTTATTATTCATGCTAGAATTGTATTAACCGGAAACATGATACATGTGTGAATACATAGACAAACATATAGTCACTAGTATGCCTCTACTTGACTAGCTCATTAATCAAAGATGGTTATGTTTCCTAACCATAGACATGTGTTGTCATTTGATTAATGCGATCACATCATTAGGAGAATGATGTGATTGACATGACCCATTCCGTTAGCCTAGCACTTGATCGTTTAGTATGTTGCTATTGCTTTCTTCATGACTTATACATGTTGCTGTAACTATGAGAATTATGCAACTCCGTTTACCGGAGGAACACTTTGGGTACTACCAAACGTCACAACGTAACTGGGTGATTATAAAGGAGTACTACAGGTGTCTCTGAAGGTACATGTTGAGTTGGCGTATTTCGAGATTAGGTTTTGTCACTCCGATTGTCGAAGAGGTATCTCTGGGCCCTCTCGGTAATGCACGTCACTATAAGCCTTGCAAGCAATGTGACCAATGAGTTGGTTATGGGATGATGCATTACGTAACGAGTAAAGAGACTTGCCGGTAACGAGATTGAACTAGGTATTGGATACCAACGATCAAATCTCGGGCAAGTAACATACCGATGACAAAGGGAACAACGTATGTGTTGTGCGGGTTGACCGATAAAGATCTTCGTAGAACATGTTGGAGCCAATATGAGCATCCAGGTTCCGCTATTGGTTATTGACCAAGAATAGTTCTAGGTCATGTCTACATAGTTCTCGAACCCGTAGGGTCCGCACGCTTAAGGTTTCGATGACAATTATATTATGAGTTTATGAGTTTTGATGTACCGAAGGAGTTCGGAGTCCCGGATGAGATCGGGGACATGACGAGGAGTCTCGAAATGGTCGAGATGTAAAGATCGATATATTGGACGACTATATTCGGAGTTCGGAAAGGTTCCGAGTGATTCAGGTATTTTTCGGAGTACCGGAGAGTTACGGGAATTCGCCGGGAGAAGTATTGGGCCTTATTGGGCCATACGGGAAAGAGAGAGGGGCTGCCTAGGGCAGGCCGCACGCCCCCCCAAGGCCTAGTCCGAATTGGACTAGGGGGAGGGGCCGCACCCTCTCCTTCCTTCCCCTCTCTCTTCCCTTTCCTTCTCTCCTACTCCAACTACATGGAAGGTCTCCTAGTTGGACTAGGAAAGGAGGGAGTCCTACTCCCAGTGGGAGTAGGACTCCTCCCTGGCGCACCCTCCCTTGGACGGCCGCCCCCTCCCCCTTGCTCCTTTATATACGGGGGCAAGGGGGCACCCCATAACACACAAGTTGATCTACGGATCGTTCCTTAGCCGTGTGCGGTGCCCCCCTCCACCATATTCCACCTCGGTCATATCGTCGCGGAGTTTAGGCGAAGCCCTGCGCCGGTAGAGCATCATCATCGTCACCACGCTGTCATGCTGACGGAACTCATCCCCGAAGCTTTGCTGGATCGGAGCCCGGGGATCGTCATCGAGCTGAACGTGTGTTGAACTCGGAGGTGCCGTACGTTCGGTACTTGGATCGGTCAGATCGTGAGGATGTACGACTACATCAACTGCGTTGTCATAACTCTTACGCTTACGGTCTACGAGGGTACGTGGACAACACTCTCCCCTCTCGTTGCTATGCCATCACCATGATCTTGCGTGTACGTAGGAATTTTTTTGAAATTACTACGTTCCCCAACAGTGGCATCCGAGCCTAGGTTTGATGCATTGATGTTATATGCACGAGTAGAACACAAGTGAGTTGTGGGCGATATAAGTCATACTGCTTACCAGCATGTCATACTTTGGTTCAGCGGCATTGTGAGATGAAGCGGCCCGGACCGACATTACGCGTACGCTTACGCGAGACTGGTTTCACCGCTACGAGCACTCGTTGCTTAAAGGTGACCGGCGGGTGTCTGTCTCTCTCACTTTAGTTCAACCGAGTGTGGCTACGCCCGGTCCTTGCGAAGGTTAAAATAGCACCAACTTGACAAACTATCGTTGTGGTTTTAATGCGTAGGTAATAAACGGTTCTTGCTAAGCCCGTAGCAGCCACGTAAAATTTGCAACAACAAAGTAGAGGACGTCTAACTTGTTTTTGCAGGGCATGTTGTGATGTGATATGGTCAAGACGTGATGCTATATTTTATTGTATGAGATGATCATGTTTTGTAACCGAAGTTATCGGCAACTGGCAGGAGCCATATGGTTGTAGCTTTATTGTATGAAATGCAAATGCCCTGTAATTGCTTTACTTTATCACTAAGCGGTAGCGATAGTCGTAGAAGCAATAGATAGCGTAACGACAATGATGCTACGATGGAGATCAAGGTGTCGCTCCGGTGACGATGGTGATCACGACGGTGCTTCGAAGATGGAGATCACAAGCACAAGATGATGATGGCCATATCATATCACTTATATTGATTGCATGTGATGTTTATCCTTTATGCATCTTATCTTGCTTTGATTGACGGTAGCATTTTAAGATGATCTCTCACTTAAAAATCAAGAAGTGTTCTCCCTGAGTATGCACCACTGCGAAAGTTCTTCGTGCTGAGACACCACGTGATGATCGAGTGTGATAGGCTCTACGTTCAAATACAATGGGTGCAAAACAGTTGCACACGCGGAATACTCAGGTCATACTTGACGAGCCTAGCATATACAGATATGGCCTTGGAACACGGAGACCGAAAGGTCGAGCGTGAATCATATAGTAGATATGATCAACATAATGATGTTCACCATTGAAACTACTCCATCTCACGTGATGATCGGACATGGTTTAGTTGATTTGGATCACGTGATCACTTAGATGACTAGAGAGATGTCTATCTAAGTGGGAGTTCTTAAGTAATATGATTAATTGAACTTAAATTTATCATGAACTTAGTCCTGGTAGTATTTTGCAAATTATGTTGTAGATCAATAGCTTGCGTTGTTGCTTTCATATGTTTATTTTTATATGTTCCTAGAGAAAATTGTGTTGAAAGATGTTAATAGCAATGATGCGGATTGGATCCGTGATCTGAGGTTTATCCTCATTGCTGCACAGAAGAATTATGTCCTTAATGCACCGCTAGGTGACAGACCTATTGCAGGAGCATGTCAGGACCCCGACTCAATGCCACATCGATCTAGCATGTAACACCTCATATCACTTTGTGGCCTCACGCACGGTATTCCCGCGGGTGTCGCCTTACCTTTACCCGGGACCGTTTGCGCCTTTTGGCACACGTATATGACAGTGTCGCTAGCATCTATATGATAAAGAGCCCGGGCTGACATGGCTAGTTGTAAACCCAAAGTGGCACAAACTTACAGGGACAGGCATCCATGACCCAGCATCGAACGTGTTAGTCATCAGCGAGTGAATCCAGGCTGTAGCACTGGGCTAGCAGGACTCCGGTGAACCGGGCTGTAGCGGGCTAACAGGACTCCGGTATTCATCGCGTGACATTTCCCCGAAGGGACAGACACAGGAACGAAGAAGGACACATGCCGGCCAGCCTAAGTGTTCCGGAGCAGTAGCAAGCTACCATGGCTCGGTGGAAACACTAGGAGACATTTCCCGGTAAGAGAGGCTACTAAAGATAAACAACTAGATGGTCAGATCCCACACATACCAAGCATTTCAATAACATACACACAATATGCTCGATATGTGCAAATACAGCATGGCATCACAACATGACTCTACGACTCAAGTATTTATTCAATAGGCTCTGAGGAGCGAGATATTACAAACAGGGGTCTCATGACCCAACATTCAGAGCATACAAATCAAAGCACAAGCGGAAGCTATCATGTCTGAGTACAGACATCTATAAATGAAAAAGGCTGAGAAGCCTGACTATCTACCAGATCCTGCCGAGGCACAAGATCGTAGCTGAGGTAACAAGCCAAACGTCGAAGTCCACGCGAAACTACTAGTGAGACCGAAGTCTCTCTGCAAAACATAAAATAGGCAAACGTGAGTACAAATGTACCCAGCAAGACTTACATCAGAACTAACTACATATGCATCATTATCAACAAAGGGGATGGTGGGGTTTAACTGCAGCAAGCCAGCTTTGACTCGGTGGCTATCCTAAACTACGACTGCGAGTAACTCTTTTGAGGTGGCGCACACGAGTCCACATATTCACCATATCAATACACCACTATGGATCCACTCCCGTCTCCCTACGAGAACGCCATCCATAGCACTCACGCTTATCTTGCGTATTTTAGAGTATCCACTTTCACTTGTCTATGAACTGATAAAAGCAACCCAGAAGTCCTTTTCCGCGGACACGGCTATTCGAATAGATGATGTTAACCCTGCAGGGGTGTACTTCTTTATACATGTTTCCACCACTTAGCATCTGCACACGACATGTGCTCGGCAGACTTCAAGCGAAAGCCGACGTGGGTGTAGACCACGACCTACCTAAACACTCAAGTCTCTAGTCCAGGTTTATCGCCTATTCGGGTTCCACCCATGAGGAGATCCGGCCGGAGTTTCGCTCACAGCCCCAAACGATGTGAACAGGGTTCCCGAGATACCAAACGGGCATC
The DNA here is from genome assembly GCF_018294505.1 of Triticum aestivum. Taxonomy (NCBI): domain Eukaryota; kingdom Viridiplantae; phylum Streptophyta; class Magnoliopsida; order Poales; family Poaceae; genus Triticum; species Triticum aestivum. Next base: position 540,707,857 of record NC_057798.1, read on the forward strand.
CGGTACACCGTGCCACGTACCTACCGCATCACAGCCCACCCCTACGGTCAGCGCTGTCCACGGCCTCCAGTAAGCTACAAACACCAGAAACTACTTGCAACTCCTGGACAGAGGACTAGGGTGAATAAGAAGTCGAGCGGGGTCATATTTCAGGGCCCAATGCATGGTAGTAGCTGAATCATGGATCACAAACACAGAACTCAGTTCCTAAGGACGGCTTCAATGAGACAACCCACCATGTACTCCTACATGGCCTCTCACCGACACCTTTACCAAATCGTGTTCACACACTTAGCTCACACACAGTAGGACATGTTCACACACCTCTGATTCATCCCCGATGAATCAGACCTGACTCAACTCTAAGCAGTAGCAGGCATGACAAACAAGCAAGAATGAGTAGGCACAACAGGGCTCAAACAACTCCTACTCATGCTAGTGGGTTTCATCTATTTACTGTGGCAATGACAGGTCATGCAAAGGATAAAGGGGTTCAGCTACCGCAGCAAGTAACAGATGAATCGGTGTTGTCCTAATGCAGTAAAAGAGAGCAAGAGCGAGAGAGTAGGATTGTATCGGAATGAACAAGGGGGTTTTGCTTTCCTGGCACTTCTGAAGATAACATTGAGTCTTCATCAGTGTCAACGATCACATCATCGGTATCACATCTATCGAGAGGGGACAAATACCGGCAACACAGAAGGGAACACAATCAATGCAATGCACAATATGATGCATGATCATGACATGGCAAAATGAATGTGTTTTGGGCTAATGCAACTAGCAACAGATTAAATGAAGTTGGTTTGAATACAAGATTCAAATTCAAACTCCATATGTGATTAATTAAATGCCCTTTATTTGTTTTGTCCAAAACAGCGGACAAACATTGTTCAAACATGCATGAAAATGGTACAGATGGATTCCTTGAATTTTTCTGATAATTTTTCATATATAAATTATTTAATTTGGAGTTACGGTTGAACTTCTATGAATTTTAGAAGTTTTAGGCATTTTCTGGAATTTCCTGAATATTAATAAATCCAGAAAATGATTTAACTGCGTCAGCCTGAAGCCAGCATGACGTCAGCGAGTCAACGGCCAGGTCCAGGTCAAACCTGACGTGTGGGGTCCACACGTCAGTGACACAGGTTAGACAGGGGGGTTAGTTTAGTTTAATTAAAGATTAGGGGCACTAGGGCCCACATGTCAGTGGCTCTAGGCCTGGGTTAGCGGGGTGGTTAGGCCCTAATGACCGGCCACGTCAGCTCTCGCCGGAGTTTAGCCGGCGACGACCACAGAGCATGGCGGGGGACACCGGACTTGCGCTAGGGGCATCGGATCGACGCACCAAGGGCACCAGGAGGTAGCCCGTGCCCGTGCGCATCTAGGGGGACCAACGGGAGGTGCGGGGGTGGCCGGGGTTCGGGGTTGGGGCGAGTTAGTGCTACGGTGCGCAAACGAGCGAGGTGAGAGGCTAGCGGGGCGCTACGCGGTGCGGGGAGCGAGTTAGGCATGCCAGGGTGACCAAATGGTCACCGGAGCTACGCCGGCGACGAGCTCAGGCGGCGGCGTGCTACGGCCAGCTATGAAATGGCGGCTACGGCGAGCGGCAAGCCACGGGGTTAGGGGCAAAACGTGCAGGAGCTCATGGTGGTTCGGATGGGGTAGATGACGAGCTCGGGGAAGCGGAGACGGCGGCGAATCGACGGTGAAGATCCTCGGCGGCCGGTGATGGAAACGGCGATGGTGGCGGCGTTGCAGCGTGTCCGGGACCTTGTGGCTCAGTGGGGAGAAAGAGGGGGTCGAGGCAGAGCCTTTGAGCGCATCGGCGAGGCTAGGGGGTGGCGGTGGCCGCGAGGGAGCTCGTCGGTGGCGGCGGCTCCGTTCGGGTGAGTGAGAGAGAGGTCCAGGGGAGAGGATGAGGACGCGGGAGAGTGAGGGAGAGAGGCAGGGAGGGGCGTGGCGTCTCCGGGGCGTCGAGGAGGAAGCAGGAGGTGGCCAGGGGGAAGCAGGAGGTGGCCGAGGCCTCTCGGGCGCGCGCCACGCCTCGCCTCTGCCTACTGGCAGAGGAAGACGACAGGGGGGGGGGGAGTGGAGATGGGCTGGGCCGTGCTGGGCCAGGTAAGTGGGCGCCAGGTAACTTCCTTCTCTCTCTCTCTCTTTTATTTCTTTCCTATTTCTGTTATTTTGTTTTTGATTTGATTTAAAATACCAAATCATTTAATAAAATCCTGGAAACGATTATGGGTGCTTTCTGAATTATTTCAGTGACCCTTAACAATTTCCAACATTTATTTGAACATTTAAATTATTTATAGTATTTAAATGCCCAAAGTCAAATACAATATGATTTAATTCAAAAATCCAAAAATGACCTAAGAATATATTCATCATTTTTGGCAGAGGTTTCCACCTTAACCAGAAATCATGAACTTTTCTTAGGAACCTTTTGGGTTTATTGAAAAGATTTTAATTCACCCTAGTTGAGTTGATTTAATGCTAGGGTTTGAACATCCCCATTTAAATTTTAGGCAAAATTTAAACATGATGCAACACATGACTAGCTAGCTCAGAGCAAACCAGAAGCTAGGGATGTGACAACTCACCCCCACTAAACAAGAATCTCGTCTCGAGATTCAAGCGTAGGGTAAGGTGAAGGGGTAACGCAGACTAGTATAATCTTCACGATCCAGGTTGCACTTCATAGGAACGTTGATTCGATCACCATCATTGTCTTGAAGTCTTGCTCTGAGAAATCCTGTCAACATGACATGGAGGGAAGAAGGAGACTCTAGAAGGGTCGATCTTCTCGAAGATCGAACAACTCACGGAATGAGACATAGGACCATCTCTCGGGTTGAGACACGAGATACACATCAAGAGGGGTGGAAAGAAACGGATGACGAAGGTTCACTAGGTAGACAACAATTTCACGCTTAAGAAGGTGGTAATCGATTGTCAACGTAGCGAGGAGTTGAGTTGCCATGATACCACAACGAGGCATCCTAGGGATGGTGACTCGTAGATATATCCCCTTAAGTGGCAAGAAGAATTACCTTTGATTCAGAGATCATTGAAACTCTTTAAACCAGCCTAAGGCAATTCTCGAGCGATCGTTTGGAGGGGGTCGGTAGAATGGCATACTCGGACTTGGATGATGTGGATTACCTTGTTGAAGACAACGTAATGGATGAATTTGCTTGCCACCGGAAATGGAAGAGACCCATGGTAGAATGGCACATTGGCGGTGCAAGCTAGGAACAAAATGCAAATGCTGGGAATGATTCTGGTAACTGGGGAGCGGCTCATCAATAGAGAGTTATTCCACTATTGGAATGGTTATAGCGTAACCGAGGAAACTGAGAGCGCTATACAGTTAATGCCGACGATCAAACCTAGCACTTGCGCGTGCTCTCAAGAACTTGAGCAATTCCATAATCATCAAGGTTTTACCAACATCCGTGTCAAGGGTCCGGTAACACAACTTACTACCATGATGAATGGTGATGGAGGATGCATATGCAAAGGAAGATAACACCTTCTCAGATTTCACCCTTGGCGGGGCCAAGGAAATAAAATCTGGATGATCGACCGAGAGACATTTAGCACTCCGCTTCTAATGTTCTCCTTGATGTGCTAGTGTAACCCATTCATAGATATGGTTTGATATCTAGAACATCAAGTAAAAAGGTCGGACTTCGGAACACAGAAATCCATAGGGGCAACTAGGGAGTAAATCCTACGAAATCCCTATGGGGAGGTGGCCAACTTCCTCAAATCAAGATACTACAACAGGAGGTCTTTCGGCTGGGTGTGTTGGCCACGACATCCACCTTACCGGTTATCGAGAGACCAATATTATAGTTCTTGGGGAAATGTTCCAACCATCATATCTGCCTGAGATTCAGATCTGGTTGGTGTCAGGATATTCCAGGCTCATCGAGTCTAGGAAGAAAAATGAAAGTTTGCAACACAAATCGACGAGATAACGTTGCGAGATTCTCGGAAAATGAACTACGATAGCAAACTCCAAAACATGAGCTGGTTCTGCTACACACGTGTGAACACGATGTCCTAGACAAGCATGACCACGTGGTGGTCTTACAATAAAACACTACCGAGTTCTGGTTGGGAACCATCAGCGAGGATATCGAAGTTCTTTCATAAGTCCGGATTAACTCTTATGAAGATACTCCTTCTCCTTGAACAAATCAATCAGTGGCTTGGTGTGCTCGGGACACATATGGAATGAAGGTTGCAAGTCTCCATACCACAGAATTCTTCGCACGTGTGCATGACTGATTTGGAATGATTCTGTAACGCCCCGAGACCGATGTGCCAGGTGTCGTTCAGTTATTCGCTGATGTTGCCAGGTCATTGCTTGTGTGTCATGCATTGCATATCATGTCATCATGTGTATTTCATTTGCATACGTGTTCGTCTCATGCATCCGAGCATTTTCCCCGTTGTCCGTTTTGCATTCCGGCGCTTCGTTCTCCTCCGGTGATCATTTCTACCTTTCTTTCTTGTGTGGGGATTAAACATTTCCGGATTGGGCCGAGACTTGTCAACCGGCCTTGGTTTACTACCGGTAGACCGCCTGTCAAGTTTCGTACCATTTGGACTTCGTTTGATACTCCAACGGTTAACCGAGGGACCGAGAAGGCCTCGTGTGTGTTGCAGCCCAACACCCCTCCAATTTTGCCCAAAACCCACCTAACTCTGCTCCATCATCTAGGTCGTTCGATCACGATCGCGTGGCCGAAAACCGCACCTCATTTGGAGCTTCCTAGCTCCCTCTATCTATAAAAGAGCACCCCTCCCCGAAATTTCGGATCATTTCACAGTCTAAACCCTAGATCCACTCCTCCCCGTGCCACCGGACGCGTCCGTGCTGCACCGGACATGTCCGCCCCCTCGCGCCACCTCACTCCACCCAATCAGAAGCCGCCACGTCGCCCCGCCGCCGCTCTCCTCCACCCACGGCGTGCCACCTGTCCAGCGCGCCGCCTCCCACCGCGTCGGCCCGCGGAGCCCATCGCGGGCCCGCACGGGCCCGGTTGCCGCCGCCGCCGCCCACGGGCGCGTGCCCGCGCCGCAGCCTCGTCGCCTTTCGCCGGAGTTCCGCCGGCCACCGCCTCCCCTACCTGACTTCGCCGGAGAGGCACCGCCGCACCGCGCTGGCCTCCCCGCCGCACCACCTTGCTCCCTGCCGAGCCCCGTCGAGATACGCCGCCATGAGAGCTCCACCACGCCGGAACCCACCTCCAGGAGCGCGGTCGTCAACCACCGCGGCCAGATCCGGGGTCCCCGTGCCCGGATCCGTCCGTTCTCGGCCGTCCCGGCGTCCCCGCGCCATCCAGCCCTCTCGCCGGAGTTCCCCAGCGCCGCCGCCGCCACGGATCGGGAGGAGCCCGATCCAGCCACTCCCTCCCTGGCTCCGTTGACCCTTCGCGGGCCCCGCCTTCGGCCCAGCTCCAGCCGGCCTCGTTCGGCCTGCCTCCTCCTCCTTCGTGGGCCGGCCCAGCTTCCCCGGCCCCGGTGCCCCAAGCCGGCTCCTCTGCAGATGGGCCACGGCCCATGGGTGAGCCCGCCCCCCAGCGCCCCCTGTTGTTTTTTTTCCTTCCCTGCTGATGGGCTTGCCCCAGATTCGGCCCGCGTCGTTTTTTTTCCAGATCGGCGATTTGTCTATTATTCCAGAGAGCAGCAGTTTTGCAGTTTAGTCCCCCTAGTTCATGCATTTAATAACTCACTAACCGTGCATCGGATTAAAATGTTTTATATATGAAACTTGCTCAGAATTTTGTGTAGTTTAATAATATCCAACTTTCATCTATGTTTGAAATGTTAAAAATGTTGTTTGCATTAATTTACTCCTATGCCATGCTAAAATGATTTAATTCATAACTAAATAACCGTAGCTCCGATTTTAATAAACTTTATATGTAGATGGGGTAGAATTTTGCCTAGTTTATCATGGTGACCTTTATTTGAATGTTTAACAACTCTAAAATATTGTTTAGGGCAGAACAGTACCAAATCTAAAATATGCTATGGGGATTTACCGGAATTGTTGTTCGTTACTTCCGGCCTCATTTAAACTTGCCTAGATAGGTAGTTTCGTTGTGCTTCACCTCTTGCCATGTTAATCAACATTTAATATTGTTGAGTACATAAACGAGATCAAACTAAATAACTTGTTGTGGTGTTTCGTCAATATGCAACTCATTGCATATTGATCTCCACTTAATTTGTAAAACTGCTTGTGCACTTTGCCATGCCATGCTTCATTAAACCGGACATGCCTCATACTCGTTTGTGCATCATGCCATGTTGATGTGTTGGTTGTTTATTATGTTGTGTGCTTCTTTTCCGGTGTTTGCTTCTTCGGGTTGGTTCCGATAACGTCGAGGTTGTGAGGATCCGTTCGTCTACGTCCGTTTGTCTCCTTCATGGACTCGTTCTTCTTCCTTGCGGGATCTCAGGCAAGATGATCATACCCTCGGAATCACTACTATCTTTGCTATGCTAGTTTGCTCGCTCTTTTGCCATGCCAATGCTACGATGCCTACCATTTGCTTGTCAGCCACCCAAATTGCCATGTCGAACCTCTAACCGACCATGTCCTAGCAAACCGTTGATTGGCTATGTTACCGCTTTGCTCAGCCCCTCTTATAGCGTTGTTAGTTGTAGGTGAAGATTGAAGTTTGTTCCTTGTTGGAACATGGAGATGTTGTTCCTTGTTGGAACATGTTTACTTGTTGGGATATCACAATATATCTTATTTAATTAATGCATCTATATACTTGGTAAAGGGTGGAAGGCTCGGCCTTATGCCTGGTGTTTTGTTCCACTCTTGCCGCCCTAGTTTCCGTCATATCGGTGTTATGTTCCCGGATTTTGCGTCCCTTACGCGGTTGGGCTATAATGGGAACCCCTTGACAGTTCGCCTTAAGTAAAGCTTTTCCAGCAATGCCCAACATTGGTTTTACCATTTGCCACCTAGCCTTTTTCCCTTGGGAGTCGCGCATCCCGAGGGTCATCTTTATTTTAACCCCCCCGGGCCAGTGCTTGTCTAAGTGTTGGTCCGAACTAGAGTCCTTTGCAGCGCCACCTCGGGGAAACTTGAGGGTTGGTTTTAGTTGTACGGAGCGCTCATCCGGTGTTGCCCTGAGAACGAGATATGTGCAGCTCCTATCAGGATGTCGGCGCATCGGGCGGTATTGCTGGTTTAGTTTTACCCTGTCGAAATGTCTTGTTGTACCGGGATACCGAGTCTGATCGGAATGTCTCGGGTGGAGGTCTATTCCTTCGTTGACCGCGAGAGCTTGTCATGGGCTAAGTTGGGACACCCCTGCAGGGTATTATCTTTCGAAAGTCGTGCCCGCGGTTATGGGCAGATGGGAATTTGTTAACGTCCGGTTGTAGAAAACCCGAAGTTGACCTTAATTAAAATACATCAACCGCGTGTGTAACCGTGATGGTCTCTTTCCGGCGGGGTCCGGGAAGTGAACATGGTTGTTGGAGTTATGCCTGACGTAGGTTGCTATAGGATCACTTCTTGATCATACTTTTATCGACCGTGCTTTGCCTTCTCTTCTCGCTCTCATTTGCGTATGTTAGCCACCATATATGCTAGTCGCTTGCTGCAGCTCCACCTCATTACTCCATCCTTCCTATAAGCTTAAATAGTCTTGATCTCGCGGGTGCGAGATTGCTGAGTCCCCGTGGCTCACAGATACTTCCAAAACCAGCTTGCAGGTGCCGTTGAGGCCGTGCAGATGACGCAACCAAGCTCAGGAGGAGCTCGATGAAGATCTTGTCCTTTATGTTGTTTCGTGTTAGTTGATCAGTAGTGGAGCCCAGTTGGGGTCGATCGGGGGCCTTTTGTCGCATTTGTGGTTCTTCTCTTATTTTGGTTCCGTAGTCGGACCTTGTTTGTATCTGATTGATGTAATGCTTTATTCATGTAATTGGGTGAAGTGGCGATTGTAAGCCAACTATGTATCTCTTTCCCTTGTTATATTACATGGGTTGTGTGAAGATTACCTCACTTGCGACATATGCCTTCAATGCGATTATGCCTCTAAGTCGTGCCTCGACACGTGGGAGATATAGTCGCATCGAGGGTGTTACAAGTTGGTAATCAGAGCCATCCCCGACCTTAGGAGCCCCCTCTGGTTGATCGTTTTTAGCGGCCGAGTTGTGTCTAGAAAAATGTTTTGAGTCCTTTAGGAATTATATATCAGAGAGTTTAGGAATTCTTTTTACTCCCCAGTCCCTTCGTCGCTCTGGTGAGGCATCATGACGTAGAGTTTTGACTCTTCTCTTCTCAAATTTCACTAAATTTTTTAGGATCACGCGGGTATCTTGGAATCGTTCCGATGGTTTTATGATGAGAACATTATCTTGGTGCCTCCTGTCAGGGGTTTAGTGGAAGTGTCCCGGGGAGTTGAGCTCTGAGGTGTTGTCATCATAATTTTATCGTTGCAATTCTGGAATACCTGAGTTTAGTACGCCGACATCGAAAATCTCTTTTATGCAGTTCGTTGGTGAGATAACCTCGACGCCACCCAGTACTGGGGCGGGAGTTCGGGAGTATCGCCATAACTTGTATAACGGATGATTTTCGAAGGTTGAGGTAGACGATTTCCGAAGGTTTCTTGGTTATGTGTTGAAGGATGGATACAGCTCGATGTAGGATTTGCTAGTTTGGGTGAGATATTATGCTTCCCCTGTATCCCCAACACCTGATTGCATAACCGGAAAATTTCGGGAGTTTCATAGGTGGGAATTCAAGTAGCTCGTAGGATATCTTTCCGACAGATGTATGATATGAAATTGGGGTTCGACGTCTAGTGGTCCGCCTATTCACGGTTGGTTTTACAGTGGTCTCGTTGTGTCTTAAAGAGTCCTTGGCTATGCCGACTCGGGGACGCTTCGTATGTCATGTGCACTGCCTTGTACATGATGGTGCTGTACGATCGAGCCCGTGTAGGCCCCACCACGAAAACTTCGGACGAAATCTCTATCATATGTTTGTTCCGGCTCATTTTGCAAGCCAAATCCTTTGTTTTGTTTTATTTGTGGCATTCGAGTTGCTTCGAAGTCAAATGTTGATTCCATACCTTTTCCAAATGGTGTTCTCATATTCCTATGCGAATACTAATCCTTCTTGATCATCGAGATTGTGCTGTCAATCCTTTTTAACCGGTGTGCTCCTCCTCAAGTGGATCCAATCATTTCAACATCAGTAAGATCAATTATCTCTTCTTCTCAACGGTGTTATTTCTTCCGTCTCCAAGTTGCCTTTGTTTTTTTCCCACCCTCCCTCCCTTTGTTTTTCTCCAAGGACTCAGATTTCTTAATCGAGTATCCATCTTGCTGATGTGAAGTCTCTCCATTCTTTTCCTTCAATGTTCTTATCCGGTGATTCTCATGAAGTTTCTAACGGAACTTCAAGTTCGTCATTCCTCATTCCTTTCTCTTCTCCGGTGGATTCAAGTCAAGATTTGTCGATTATATCCCCTTTTTCTCGTCTCAAATACCTTCTCTTGACGGTGCTCCTCATATTTATTCATTTCTCGCTATTCTATTGTTCCGGAGTGCTCAAGATATCTCGAAGATTCGTGTTTCCACTCTGCATTCGTTCAAGCTCTTTCGAGATTGGTATCTCATTCAAGTCATTTAATTCAACCGGTGCAGCATCTCTTTTAAATCTTTTCAACGGTGTTCTTTTGAGTGGGCCCTAACCCACAGGTCTTTTCCCAGGATCTTACCTGACTCTTCTAATTCTCCCGGAGATGTCCTTAAAATTCTTTTCGAAGTTTGACGTAAGAATGATTATCATCAGTCATATGTCCTTCTCCAAGATCTTTCAAATTCTTTTCATCGTTGGTTCAACCTTTCTAATTTTCATCCCGGAGTGCCTCAACAATTTTGGTGGTTCTCGTCATCATTCTCAACATGTGCAGACCGAAGAGGGATTTCTCCTTAATCTTGCTCTTTTCTCTTCAAGATTCGTGGTGCTAGCTTGTTGCCATCCTCTCATAATTGTTTTCGATTGTGAGAATCTTTTTCACCCATCTGGAGTAATTCAAGAGTCCTCTCAGTTTGTATCCGGAGTCCATCAATTCAGGTTTATTCATTCTCAGCTTTCAGTTATCATTCTCCGATCTTACCGGTGCCTTGTTCAAGTGATCTTTAATCGACTCGTGCTCTCTTCGTTCTCATGTATCTAAATACCCTAAAGTATCTTCATTCATTTTGCAATTCTTCCCGGTGATTTGTGCATTTGCTACGTTCAATTTCAATTCTTACGGTGGTTCGTTCAAGAGTTCTCTTTCTTTGTTATCATATCAATTCATTCGTTCTTTCCAAATCCTACCGGTGGTTCGTTGAAGACCTTCTCAAGTTTACGCCATATCTCTCTTAATCCTTGATACGAGAATGAGTAGTATGCCAAATCCATTTTTTGTCATCAATTTAATTGGTGAAGGATAGGCATAATGTAATTCTTATTCTTGTTGCATCGACTGAACTCAATTCCCTATTCCGGAGGCTCATCAAATTCTTGATTTCTTTTGTTCATCTTTCTTTTCCCGGAGTTCCAAGCTCTAATTATCACGGAGATCCATCTGAATCATTGCAAGGATTCACCTTGTGTTTTCAATTTCTCTTTCTTTTCATTCCTTTTGTTTACCGGAGTTCTTCATGGAGGTTCTACATGATGGTTCATCAAGGATTTAATTCCCTTCTCAAAGTTTTCATCGAGATTCTTTCCTAAGGAGCTCAAGCTTTCTTCATATGGTAATCCGGAGTGCAATTCTTTCTACCATATTTTGGAGGTGGTATTATGTCATTCTTGATAATTTGAGTTCATGTTCCATGATTCACATGTTGTTAAGAATGAGTTATTTTTAAATCCATCAACCTCGTTGTTGGAGTTATCTTGTGTCATATTTCACCTAAAAGCCTTCCATTGGGAATGTTGCTATTTGTGGTGCTTGCCAATGATCCAAGTTATCTCTTTATCATCTTGGTGGAAGAAGTGTTCATCTCTTCGTCGATCTAAAGCTAGCAATCATTTCCGTTAGTGGCCGGTTGTCACCTCATAATTTTGAGATGTTTTCCATAAGCCCACTACAAGCTTATTCGTTTCGTTGTTGGTTTTTCCCAACAACCCCGTTGTAACCTTCTTGGAAGAGTGCTTTCCAAGCTCAATTGTGGCAGAAGTTGCCATTTCCCCCTCCATTCTGTTATTCCAATGATATATCTTCTATTATTTCTTTCGGAGGCATTGTGACATTGCTCTTTTCACTCACCATCTCGATTCGTGATGATCGTGTTCTTTTCTTGCTTATCCATTTAACCGGAGTGTCGTGTTTTCATTCGAGTTCTCTAATCTTATCAAGTTTTCCCTCCTTCCTCAACTGGAGAGCTGTCTGAAATCCTTCTTACCCATTGTGCCATTCTTTCAATAGTTCCGGAGGCAGTGTATTGTGATTTCATCAAGTATCTTCTCATCTTATCAAGTTCTTATTCAATTCTTTTTCTTTTCAATCGGAGTGCTGCCCGAAGTTGTTCTCCCTTGTTCCTCTTTTCTAACGGAGTGCTTTTGGCTTCGTCACCTCCATTGATTTCTTTTCTCGAAATGGATTAACCTCTCAAGGTTCTTTGGTTTCACTCATTGGTCAAAGAAGCAACTTAGTTTTACCTCTTCTCTTCCTCTTCCATTTCTCTCCGGTGCCATCCTAGATCTCGGGACGAGATCCTCTCGTAGTGGTGGAGTGTTGTAACGCCCCGAGACCGATGTGCCAGGTGTCGTTCAGTTATTCGCTGATGTTGCCAGGTCATTGCTTGTGTGTCATGCATTGCATATCATGTCATCATGTGTATTTCATTTGCATACGTGTTCGTCTCATGCATCCGAGCATTTTCCCCGTTGTCCGTTTTGCATTCCGGCGCTTCGTTCTCCTCCGGTGATCATTTCTACCTTTCTTTCTTGTGTGGGGATTAAACATTTCCGGATTGGGCCGAGACTTGTCAAGCGGCCTTGGTTTACTACCGGTAGACCGCCTGTCAAGTTTCGTACCATTTGGACTTCGTTTGATACTCCAACGGTTAACCGAGGGACCGAGAAGGCCTCGTGTGTGTTGCAGCCCAACACCCCTCCAATTTGGCCCAAAACCCACCTAACTCTGCTCCATCATCTCGGTCGTTCGATCACGATCGCGTGGCCGAAAACCGCACCTCATTTGGAGCTTCCTAGCTCCCTCTATCCATAAAAGAGCACCCCTCCCCGAAATTTCGGATCATTTCGCAGTCTAAACCCTAGATCCACTCCTCCCCGTGCCACCGGACGCGTCCGTGCTGCACCGGACATGTCCGCCCCCTCGCGCCACCTCACTCCACCCAATCAGAAGCCGCCACGTCGCCCCGCCGCCGCTCTCCTCCACCCACGGCGTGCCACCTGTCCAGCGCGCCGCCTCCCACCGCGTCGGCCCGCGGAGCCCATCGCGGGCCCGCACGGGCCCGGTTGCCGCCGCCGCCGCCCACGGGGCGTGCCCGCGCCGCAGCCTCGTCGCCTTTCGCCGGAGTTCCGCCGGCCACCGCCTCCCCTACCTGACTTCGCCGGAGAGGCACCGCCGCACCGCGCTGGCCTCCCCGCCGCACCACCTTGCTCCCTGCCGAGCCCCGTCGAGATACGCCGCCATGAGAGCTCCACCACGCCGGAACCCACCTCCAGGAGCGCGGTCGTCAACCACCGCGGCCAGATCCGGGGTCCCCATGCCCGGATCCGTCCGTTCTCGGCCGTCCCGGCGTCCCCGTGCCATCCAGCCCTCTCGCCGGAGTTCCCCAGCGCCGCCGCCGCCACGGATCGGGAGGAGCCCGATCCAGCCACTCCCTCCCTGGCTCCGTTGACCCTTCGCGGGCCCCGCCTTCGGCCCAGCTCCAGCCGGCCTCGTTCGGCCTGCCTCCTCCTCCTTCGTGGGCCGGCCCAGCTTCCCCGGCCCCGGTGCCCCAAGCCGGCTCCTCTGCAGATGGGCCACGGCCCATGGGTGAGCCCCCCCCCAGCGCCCCCCTGTTGTTTTTTTTCCTTCCCTGCTGATGGGCTTGCCCCAGATTCGGCCCGCGTCGTTTTTTTTCCAGATCGGCGATTTGTCTATTATTCCAGAGAGCAGCAGTTTTGTAGTTTAGTCCCCCAAGTTCATGCATTTAATAACTCACTAACCGTGCATCGGATTAAAATGTTTTATATATGAAACTTGCTCAGAATTTTGTGTAGTTTAATAATATCCAACTTTCATCTATGTTTGAAATGTTAAAAATGTTGTTTGCATTAATTTACTCCTATGCCATGCTAAAATGATTTAATTCATAACTAAATAACCGTAGCTCCGATTTTAATAAACTTTATATGTAGATGGGGTAGAATTTTGCCTAGTTTATCATGGTGACCTTTATTTGCATGTTTAACAACTCTAAAATATTGTTTAGGGCAGAACAGTACCAAATCTAAAATATGTTATGGGGATTTACCGGAATTGTTGTTCGTTACTTCCGGCCTCATTAAAACTTGCCTAGATAGGTAGTTTCGTTGTGCTTCACCTCTTGCCATGTTAATCAACATTTAATATTGTTGAGTACATAAACGAGATCAAACTAAATAACTTGTTGTGGTGTTTCGTCAATATGCAACTCGTTGCATATTGATCTCCACTTAATTTGTAAAACTGCTTGTGCACTTTGCCATGCCATGCTTCATTAAACCGGACATGCCTCATACTCGTTTGTGCATCATGCCATGTTGATGTGTTGGTTGTTTATTATGTTGTGTGCTTCTTTTCCGGTGTTTGCTTCTTCGGGTTGGTTCCGATAACGTCGAGGTTGTGAGGATCCGTTCGTCTACGTCCGTTTGTCTCCTTCATGGACTCGTTCTTCTTCCTTGCGGGATCTCAGGCAAGATGATCATACCCTCGGAATCACTACTATCTTTGCTATGCTAGTTTGCTCGCTCTTTTGCCATGCCAATGCTACGATGCCTACCATTTGCTTGTCAGCCACCCAAATTGCCATGTCAAACCTCTAACCGACCATGTCCTAGCAAACCGTTGACTGGCTATGTTACCGCTTTGCTCAGCCCCTCTTATAGCGTTGTTAGTTGCAGGTGAAGATTGAAGTTTGTTCCTTGTTGGAACATGGAGATGTTGTTCCTTGTTGGAACATGTTTACTTGTTGGGATATCACAATATATCTTATTTAATTAATGCATCTATATACTTGGTAAAGGGTGGAAGGCTCGGCCTTATGCCTGGTGTTTTGTTCCACTCTTGCCGCCCTAGTTTCCGTCATATCGGTGTTATGTTCCCGGATTTTGCGTCCCTTACGCGGTTGGGCTATAATGGGAACCCCTTGACAGTTCGCCTTAAGTAAAGCTTTTCCAGCAATGCCCAACATTGGTTTTACCATTTGCCACCTAGCCTTTTTCCCTTGGGAGTCGCGCATCCCGAGGGTCATCTTTATTTTAACCCCCTCGGGCCAGTGCTTGTCTAAGTGTTGGTCCGAACTAGAGTCCTTTGCAGCGCCACCTCGGGGAAACTTGAGGGTTGGTTTTAGTTGTACGGAGCGCTCATCCGGTGTTGCCCTGAGAACGAGATATGTGCAGCTCCTATCAGGATGTCGGCGCATCGGGCGGTATTGCTGGTTTAGTTTTACCCTGTCGAAATGTCTTGTTGTACCGGGATACCGAGTCTGATCGGAATGTCTCGGGTGGAGGTCTATTCCTTCGTTGACCGCGAGAGCTTGTCATGGGCTAAGTTGGGACACCCCTGCAGGGTATTATCTTTCGAAAGCCGTGCCCGTGGTTATGGGCAGATGGGAATTTGTTAACGTCCGGTTGTAGAAAACCCGAAGTTGACCTTAATTAAAATACATCAACCGCGTGTGTAACCGTGATGGTCTCTTTCCGGCGGGGTCCGGGAAGTGAACATGGTTGTTGGAGTTATGCCTGACGTAGGTTGCTATAGGATCACTTCTTGATCATACTTTTATCGACCGTGCTTTGCCTTCTCTTCTCGCTCTCATTTGCGTATGTTAGCCACCATATATGCTAGTCGCTTGCTGCAGCTCCACCTCATTACTCCATCCTTCCTATAAGCTTAAATAGTCTTGATCTCGCGGGTGCGAGATTGCTGAGTCCCCGTGGCTCACAGATACTTCCAAAACCAGCTTGCAGGTGCCGTTGAGGCCGTGCAGATGACGCAACCAAGCTCAGGAGGAGCTCGATGAAGATCTTGTCCTTTATGTTGTTTCGTGTTAGTTGATCAGTAGTGGAGCCCAGTTGGGGTCGATCGGGGGCCTTTTGTCGCATTTGTGGTTCTTCTCTTATTTTGGTTCCGTAGTCGGACCTTGTTTGTATCTGATTGATGTAATGCTTTATTCATGTAATTGGGTGAAGTGGCGATTGTAAGCCAACTATGTATCTCTTTCCCTTGTTATATTACATGGGTTGTGTGAAGATTACCTCACTTGCGACATATGCCTTCAATGCGATTATGCCTCTAAGTCGTGCCTCGACACGTGGGAGATATAGTCGCATCGAGGGTGTTACAGATTCCAAAGAAAGCAACATTGACTTTCTCGAATCCACGGCGGCAACTTGCATCAGATGCACATGAATTAAAGGAAGTCACTCCTTTCATCAAACACATACCCCATGAGCTAGCATGAGGAAAATGCTTTCAAAAGTTTTCCAACACTAGCTTAATGTTCAGCAAAATTATGGAGAAGACAAGGATGTTGTCAATGGGATCAACAACAATTCATCCGGGTTTCCTTTTAAAAGGAATTCCATAGCTAAGTGGACACGGTGATAGCATTGGTCAGACCAAAGATTATAATGGTGTATTCTCGAGGAAAAACCCACGAATAAGACAATATTACGAACATCGTTGGTTCTGACTTGATTTGAGGATAGCCCACACCCAAATCAAACTTTTTATAAGGCAATAGGTCCAATAACTGATCACAGGGACCAATCGATGAAGATATCATCTTTCTTCAGCACACACTACACAAGAATATCCCTTTGGAACGAACTAAGTTAGGCAAGCTTTTATCTTCCAATTCTCCAAGTTGTTGTCTAGCTTAACCAACTAGCTCAGGGATATCCAACACAGATTCTTGGAGAAAGGGTGGTTTATAAGAAAACCAACTTGATCACGAGCTCAACATAGCGGTCAGGTGACAACCTGGTAATACTTCCGAGAAGATCTTCGGAAAATCACGAACCACCGGTATGTTACTAAGCTTGAGAACAATCTTGCTGTTCAGGGCAAGATGATATAATCAAACAAGCAAGGATTGACACTATCCTAACTCATTGATTGAAAAGTGCACCAGGAATAAGGACTAGGTAGCACGATCAATCTTAAAATGATGACTCAATAATCAGCACTCTAAGAATGAGGTTGTTGTCCATTTAACTACCAAGCAACGGAGTTGCTAGCAGTATTGATTTCATACACCACGATTCACTTGTCGACATTCCGGTTGCATCAACACGAAGACCGAGGAATGACTAATGATGGTGAGAAGTATCACTGTGTCAAGAGTTCATAGGATGGTGTGCAATTCCCATGACATTTTTGATATAAAGATGGTAATGCTCCAAGGTAGAACAGAGCAAAAGCTGGATTGGCATTTTGATCTGCGGAGTACAATTGTTTTGACCCAATCCTAGATATGGATGAGGTACTGGAGTTTGTTTCTCCTAGTCATTCCGAAATAGAATGGCTTGACGGACCACAAGAGTAATAGGTATCGATGAATGATTGCACGCATACTCTTGACTATCAATTGATAAACGAGGGTCAGAAGACAACTAAAGAGGGACAACTCAAAGGAACATACGATTTTCTGAGTTGTGGATGCATGGTTTAGCATGTTGAACCAAGTTCAACATGTTTCTTCCGGATAACCCATGCAGAAAGGTAGAACTGGCAGAGCCACAATATATAATGGAGAACTCATCAAGAATAATCCTGTTGTGATATTTCAGTTCAACGAGGAACTTCTGCCATAAGTAGTTCATGGTATTTGGAAGAAGAAGATACCACGGACTTCAAGGACTATCGCAAAGGTTACTAATATCCTAAGGGCACTAGCAATTACTATCAACATGAAGAAGGTAGAGTGAATCTCGGGTTTAGAACCCAGGAGTAGAATACCTACTACTAAGTAGCACCACGGGATGCTTTCGAGAATGATGGCCAGAATCTTCACACTGGGAACACAAAACATTGCTAGATTACTAGATGATCCCCTAAGACACCTAGGGTCATAATAATATCTCCAACATATATGTCAGGGCAACGGAGTACCTCAACTCACTGATTAGTGTGGTTAATCTAGCCCAAAGGAACATTGAAACGGGAAGAAAGGATTTGCAAATGCATCAGACTACTTAAAGACCTAAGATGACTCGGACAACATAACGGCTGTAAATGCTCAGAAAAGACTTGAGACATTCACAAAAATGGTGGCATAACCACTCAGAAGCACAATATCAAGGTCTCGAGATCAATAATTAACATACAGAGGTAGAAACTGAACTGAGGCTTAATCCAACAATTCTATAGGTCTACGGATTAGTAACACGTGATCCTGATAGCAAGAAGAGATAGCCTAGTTCTTAATCCCGTAGAAAAGATAAGATGACTCAGATCAGAAGGGCATATGGTATAAGGAGTAAAAAGAGCCTTACGTTCCATCCCACAATCAATTCCCTTATATAACTAAAGAATTTCTAGACTCAACTTCAACCAGTTTGGCTTGGTAATCCTATAGGCAGTCAAGCTCTGATACCAACGCTGTCAGGACCCCGACTCAATGCCACATCGATCTAGCATGTAACACCTCATATCACTTTGCGGCCTCACGCAAGGTATTCCCACGGGTGTCGCCTTACCTTTACCCGGGACCGTTTGCGCCTTTTGGCACACGTATATGATAGTGTCGCTAGCATCTATATGATAAAGAGCCCGGGCTGACATGGCTAGTTGTAAACCCAAAGTGGCACAAACTTACAGGGACAGGCATCCATGACCCAGCATCGAACGTGTCGGTCATCAGCGAGTGAATCCAGGCTGTAGAACTAGGCTAGCAGGACTCCGGTGAACCGGGCTGTAGCGGGCTAACAGGACTCCGGTATTCATCGCGTGACATTTCCCCGAAGGGACAGACACAGGAACGAAGAAGGACACATGCCGGCCAGCCTAAGTGTTCCGGAGCAGTAGCAAGCTACCATGGCTCAGTGGAAACACTAGGAGACATTTCCCGGTAAGAGAGGCTACTAAAGATAAACAACTACATGGTCAGATCCCACACATACCAAGCATTTCAATAACATACACACAATATGCTCGATATGTGCAAACACAACATGGCATCACAACATGACTCTATGACTCAAGTATTTATTCAATAGGCTCCGAGGAGCGAGATATTACAAACAGGGGTCTCATGACCCAACATTCAGAGCATACAAATCAAAGCACAAGCGGAAGCTATCATGTCTGAGTACAGACATCTATAAATGAAAAAGGCTGAGAAGCCTGACTATCTACCAGATCCTGCCGAGGCACAAGATCGTAGCTGAGGTAACAAGCTAAACGTCGAAGTCCACGCAAAACTACTAGTGAGACCGAAGTCTCTCTGCAAAACATAAAATAGGCAAACGTGAGTACAAATGTACCCAGCAAGACTTACATCAGAACTAACTACATATGCATCATTATCAACAAAGGGGATGGTGGGGTTTAACTGCAGCAAGCCAGCTTTGACTCGGTGGTTATCCTAAACTACGACTGCGAGTAACTCTTTTGAGGTGGCGCACACGAGTCCACATATTCACCATATCAATACACCACTATGGATCCACTCCCGTCTCCCTATGAGAACGCCATCCATAGCACTCACGCTTATCTTGCGTATTTTAGAGTATCCACTTTCACTTGTCTATGAACTGATAAAAGGAACCCAGAAGTCCTTTTCCGCGGACACGGCTATTCGAATAGATGATGTTAACCCTGCAGGGGTGTACTTCTTCATACATGTTTCCACCACTTAGCGTCTGCACACGACATGTGCTCGGCAGACTTCAAGCGAAAGCCGACGTGGGTGTGGACCACGACCTACCTAAACACTCAAGTCTCTAGTCCAGGTTTATCGCCTATTCGGGTTCCACCCATGAGGAGATCCGGCCGGAGTTTCGCTCACAGCCCCAAACGATGTGAACAGGGTTCCCGAGATACCAAACGGGCATCCGGTACACCGTGCCACGTACCTACCGCATCACAGCCCACCCCTACGGTCAGCGCTGTCCACGGCCTCCAGTAAGCTACAAACACCAGAAACTACTTGCAACTCCTGGACAGAGGACTAGGGTGAATAAGAAGTCGAGCGGGGTCATATTTCAGGGCCCAATGCATGGTAGTAGCTGAATCATGGATCACAAACACAGAACTCAGTTCCTAAGGACGGCTTCAATGAGACAACCCACCATGTACTCCTACATGGCCTCTCACCGACACCTTTACCAAATCGTGTTCACACACTTAGCTCACACACAGTAGGACATGTTCACACACCTCTGATTCATCCCCGATGAATCAGACCTGACTCAACTCTAAGCAGTAGCAGGCATGACAAACAAGCAAGAATGAGTAGGCACAACAGGGCTCAAACAACTCCTACTCATGCTAGTGGGTTTCATCTATTTACTGTGGCAATGACAGGTCATGCAAAGGATAAAGGGGTTCAGCTACCGCAGCAAGTAACAGATGAATCGGTGTTGTCCTAATGCAGTAAAAGAGAGCAGGAGCGAGAGAGTAGGATTGTATCGGAATGAACAAGGGGGTTTTGCTTGCCTGGCACTTCTGAAGATAACATTGAGTCTTCATCAGTGTCAACGATCACATCATCGGTATCACGTCTATCGAGAGGGGACAAATACCGGCAACACAGAAGGGAACACAATCAATGCAGTGCACAATATGATGCATGATCATGACATGGCAAAATGAATGTGTTTTGGGCTAATGCAACTAGCAACAGATTAAATGAAGTTGGTTTGAATACAAGATTCAAATTCAAACTCCATATGTGATTAATTAAATGCCCTTTATTTGTTTTGTCCAAAACAGAGGACAAACATTGTTCAAACATGCATGAAAATGGTACAGATGGATTCCTTGAATTTTTCTGACAATTTTTCATATATAAATTATTTAATTTGGAGTTACGGTTGAATTTCTATGAATTTTAGAAGTTTTAGGCATTCTGGAATTTCCTGAATATTAATAAATCCAGAAAATGATTTAACTGCGTCAGCCTGAAGCCAGCATGATGTCAGCGAGTCAACGGCCAGGTCCAGGTCAAACCTGACGTGTGGGGTCCACACGTCAGTGACACATGTTAGACATGGGGGTTAGTTTAGTTTAATTAAAGATTAGGGGCACTAGGGCCCACATGTCAGTGGCTCTAGGCCTGGGTTAGCGGGGTGGTTAGGCCCTAATGACCGGCCACGTCAGCTCTCGCTGGAGTTTAGCCGGTGACGACCACAGAGCACGGCGGGGGACGCCGGACTTGCGCTAGGGGCATCGGATCGACGCACCAAGGGCACCAGGAGGTAGCCCGTGCCCGTGTGCATCTAGGGGGACCAACGGGAGGTGCGGGGGTGGCCTGGGTTCGCCGGAGTGGAGCCCGAGGCGGTGGCCGGAGCTCGGGGTTGGGGCGAGTCAGTGCTACGGTGCGCAAACGAGCTAGGTGAGAGGCTAGCGGGGCGCTACGCGGTGCGAGGAGCGAGTTAGGCATGCCAGGGTGACCAAATGGTCACCGGAGCTACGCCGGCGACGAGCTCAGGCGGCGGCATGCTACGGCCAGCTATGAAATGGCGGCTACGGCGAGCGGCAAGCCACGGGGTTAGGGGCAAAACGTGCAGGAGCTCACGGTGGTTCGGATGGGGTAGATGACGAGCTCGGGGAAGCGGAGACGGCGGCGAATCGACGGTGAAGATCCTCGGCGGCCGGCGATGGAAACGGCGATGGTGGCGGCGTTGCAGCGTGTCCGGGACCTTGTGGCTCGGTGGGGAGAAAGAGGGGGTCGAGGCGGAGCCTTTGAGTGCATCGGCGAGGCTAGGGGGTGGCGGTGGCCGCGAGGGAGCTCGTCGGTGGCGGCGGCTCCATTCGGGCGAGTGAGAGAGAGGTCCAGGGGAGAGGATGAGGACGCGGGAGAGTGAGGGAGAGAGGCAGGGAGGGGTGTGGCGTCTCCGGGGCGTCGAGGAGGAAGCAGGAGGTGGCCAGGGGGAAGCAGGAGGTGGCCGAGGCCTCTCGGGCGCGCGCCACGCCTCGCCTCTGCCTACTGGCAGAGGAAGACGACAGGGGGGGGGAGTGGAGATGGGCTGGGCCGTGCTGGGCCAGGTAAGTGGGCGCCAGGTAACTTCCTTCTCTCTCTCTCTTTTATTTCTTTCCTATTTCTGTTATTTTGTTTTTGATTTGATTTAAAATACCAATTCATTTAATAAAATCCTGGAAAGGATTATGGGTGCTTTCTGAATTATTTCAGTGACCCTTAACAATTTCCAACATTTATTTGAACATTTAAATTATTTATAGTATTTAAATGCCCAAAGTCAAATACAATATGATTTAATTCAAAATTCCAAAAATGACCTAAGAATATATTCATCATTTTTGGCAGAGGTTTCCACCTTAACCAGAAATCATGAACTTTTCTTAGGAACCTTTTGGGTTTATTGAAAAGATTTTAATTCACCCTAGTTGAGTTGATTTAATGCTAGGGTTTGAACATCCCCATTTCAATTTTAGGCAAAATTTAAACATGATGCAACACATGACTAGCTAGCTCAGAGCAAACCAGAAGCTAGGGATGTGACAGAGCAGATGCAGACGTTATGAACGTTTGGCTAGCTCAATATGATGACTACTTGATAGTTTTGTGCACCATGCTTTATGGCTTAGAATCGGGACTTCAAAAACGTTTTGAACGTCATGGACCATATGAGATGTTCTAGGAGTTGAAGTTAATATTTCAAGCAAATACCCGAGTTGAGAGATATGAAGTCTCCAACAAGTTCTATAGCTAAAAGATGGAGGAGAATCGCTCAACTAGTGAGCATGTGCTCAGATTGTCTGGGTACTACAATCACTTGAATCAAGTGGGAGTTAATCTTCCAGATAAGATAGTGATTGACAGAATTCTCTAGTCACCACCACCAAGTTAGTAGAACTTCATGATGAACTATAATGCAAGGGATGATGAAAACGATTCCTGAGCTCTTCGTGATGCTGAAATCGACGAAGGTAGAAATCAAGAAAGAGCATCAAGTGTTGATGATTGACAAGACCACTAGTTTCAAGAAAAAGGGCAAAGGGAAAGAAAGGGGAACTTCAAGTAGAATGACAAGCAAGTTGTCACTCCCATGAAGAAACCCAAAGCTGAACCAAAGCCTGAAACTGAGTGCTTACACTGCAAAGGAAATGGTCACTAGAAGCGGAAATGCCTTGAATATTTGGTGGATAAGAAGGATGGCAAAGTGAACAAGGGTATATTTGATATACATGTTATTGATGTGTACCTTACTAGTGTTTATAGTAACCCCTGAGTATTTGATACTTGTTCGGTTGCTAAGATTAGTAACTCGAAACAGGAGTTACAGAATAAATAGAAACTAGTTGAGGGTGAAGTGACGATGTATGTTGGAAGTGGTTCCAAGATTGATATGATCATCATCGCACACTCCCTATACTTTCGAGATTAGTGTTGAACCTAAATAAATGTTATTTGGTGTTTGCGTTGAGCATAAATATGATTTGATCATGTTTATTGCAATACGGTTATTCATTTAAAATTAGAGAATAATTGTTGTTCTATTTAAATGAATAAAACCTTTGATGGTCATACACCCAATGAAAATAGTTTGTTGGATCTCGGTCGTCGTGATACACATATTCATAATATTGATGCCAAAAGATGCAAAGTTGATAATGATAGTGCAACTTATTTGTGGCACTGCCGTTTGGGTCATATCGGTGTAAAGCGCATGAAGAAACTCCATAAAGATGGATTTTCGGAATCACTTGGTTATGAATCATTTGATACTTGCGAACCGTGCCTTTTGGGCAAGATGACTAAAACTCCGTTCTTCGGAACAATGGAACGAGCTACTGACTTGTTGGAAATAATACATACCGATGTATGTGATCCAATGAGTGTTGATGCTCGTGGCAAGTATCGTTATTTTCTGACCTTCACAAGATGATTTGAGTAGATATGGGTATATCTACTTGATGAAACATAAGTCTGAAATAGTTGAAATGTTCAAAGAATTTCAGAGTGATGTGGAAAAATCATCGTAACAAGAAAATAAAGTTTCTGCAATCTGATCGCGGAGACGAATATTTGAGTTACGAGTTTGGTCTTCAATTAAAACAATGTGGAATAGTTTCACAAACTCACGCCACCTGGAACACCACAATGTAATGGTGTGTCCGAAAGTCGTAATCGTACTTTACTAGATATGGTGCCATCTATGATATCTCTTATCAGTTTACCACTATTGTTTTGGGGTTATGCATTAGAGACAGGCTGCATTCACGTTTAATAGGGCACCATCTAAATCCGTTGAGACGACACCGTATGAACTATGGTTTAGCAGTAAACCTAAGCTGTCGTTTCTTAAAGTTTGGAGTTGCGATGTTTATATGAAAAAGGTTTTCAACTTGATAAGCTCGAACCCAAATCGGAGAAGTGCGTCTTCATAGAATACCCAAAGGAAACTGTTGGGTACACCTTCTATCATAGATCCGAAGGCAAAACATTCGTTGCCAAGAATGGATCCTTTCTAGAGAAGAAGTTTCTCTCCAAAGAAGTGAGTGGGAGGAAAGTAGAACTTGATGAGGTAACTGTACCTGCTCCCTTATTGGAAATTAGTTCATCACAGAAATCTGTTCCTGTGACTACTACACCAATTAGTGAGGAAGTTAATGATGATGATCATGAAACTTCAGATTAAGTTACTACAGAACCTCGTAGGTCTTACAGAGTAAGATCCGCACCAGAGTGGTACGGTAATCCTGTTCTGGAAGTTATGTTACAAGACCATGACGAACCTACGAACTATGAAGAAGCGATGGTGAGCCCAGGTTCTGCAAAATGGCTTGAGGCCATGAGATCTGAGATAAGATCCATGTATGAAAACAAAGTATGGACTTTGATTGACTTGCCCAATGATCGGCGAGACATTGAGATTAAATGGATCTTCAAGAGGAAGATGGACGCTGATAGTGTTACTATCTACAAAGCTAGAATTGTCGCAAAAGGTTTTCGACAAGTTCAAGATGTTGACTACGATGAGAGTTTTTCACTCGTATCTATGCTTAAGTCTGTCTGAATCATGTTAGCAATTGCCGCATTTTATGAAATCTGGCAAATGAATAAACAAAACTGCATTCCTTAATGGTTTTCTTAAAGAAAAGTTGTATATGATGCAACCAGAAGGTTTTGTCAATCCTAAAGGTGCTAACAAATTGTGCAAGCTCCAACGATCCATTTATGGACTGGTGCAAGCATCTCGGAGTTGGAATAAATGCTTTGATAGTGTGATCAAAGCATATGGTTTTATACAGACTTTTGAAGAAGCCTGTATTTACAAGAAAGTGAGTGGGAGCTCTGTAGCATTTCTAATATTATATGTGGATGACATATTGTTAATTGGAAATGATATGGAAATTCTGGATAGCATGAAAGGATACTTGAATAAGAGTTTTTCAAAGCAAGACCTCGGTGAAGCTGCTTACACATTGAGCATCAAGATCTATATAGATAGATCAAGACGCTTGATAAGTTTTTCAATGAATACATACCTGATAATTTTTTTGAAGTAGTTCAAAATGGAATAGTCAAAGAAAGAGTTCTTGTCTGTGTTGCAAGGTATGAAATTGAGTAAGACTCAAATCCCGACCACAGCAGAAAATAGAAAGAGAATGAAAGTCATTCCCTATGCATCAGTCATAGGTTCTATAAAAGTATGCCATGCTATGGACCAGAACTATTGTATAGTCTGCCCTGGTTTGGCAAGGGAGTACAATAGTGATCTAAGAGTAGATCACTGGACATTGGTCAAAATTATCCTTAGTGGAATAAGGAGATGTTTCTCGATTATGGAGGTGATAAAAGAGTTCGTCGTAAAAGTTACATCGATGCAAACTTTTACACCAATCCAGATGACTCTAAGTCTCAATCTGGATGCATATTGAAAGTGGGAGCAATTAGCTAGAGTAGCTCCGTGCAGAGCATTGTGGACATAGAATATTTGCGAAATACATACGGCTCTAAATATGACAGACCCGTTGACTAAGCTTCTCTCACGAGCAAAACATGATCATACCTTAGTAATCTTTTGGGTGTTAATCACATAGCAATGTGAACTAGATTATTGACTCTAGTAAACCCTTTGGGTGTTGATCACATGATGATGTGAACTATGGGTATTAATCACATGCAGATGTGAATATTGGTGTTAAATCACATAGCGATGTGAACTAGATTATTGACTCAAGTGCAAGTGGGAGACTGAATTAATGGGATTATGCAAATGTGAACTAATCACATAGCGATGTGAACTAAGGAAATATGCCCTAGAGGCAATAATAAAGTTATTATTTATTTCCTTATTTCATGATAAATGTTTATTATTCATGCTAGAATTGTATTAACCGGAAACATGATACATGTGTGAATACATAGACAAACATATAGTCACTAGTATGCCTCTACTTGACTAGCTAATTAGTCAAAGATGGTTATGTTTCCTAACCATAGACATGTGTTGTCATTTGATTAATGGGATCACATCATTAGAAGAATGATGTGATTGACATGGCCCATTCCGTTAGTCTAGCACTTGATCGTTTAGTATGTTGCTATTGCTTTCTACATGACTTATACATGTTCCTGTAACTATGAGAATTATGCAACTCCCGTTTACCGGAGGAACACTTTGGGTACTACCAAATGTCACAACGTAACTGGGTGATTATAAAGGAGTACTACAGGTGTCTCCGAAGGTACATGTTGAGTTGGCGTATTTCGAGATTAGGTTTTGTCACTCCGATTGTCGAAGAGGTATCTCTGGGCCCTCTCGGTAATGCACATCACTATAAGCCTTGCAAGCAATGTGACCAATGAGTTGGTTACGGGATGATGCATTACGTAACGAGTAAAGAGACTTGCCGGTAACGAGATTGAACTAGGTATTGGATACCGACGATCAAATCTCGGGCAAGTAACATACCGATGACAAAGGGAACAACGTATGTTGTTATGCGGTTTGACCGATAAAGATCTTCGTAGAACATGTAGGAGCCAATATGAGCATCCAGGTTCCGCTATTGGTTATTGACCAAGAATAGTTCTAGGTCATGTCTACATAGTTCTCGAACCCGTAGGGTCCGCACGCTTAAGGTTTCGATGACAGTTATATTATGAGTGTATGAGTTTTGATGTACCGAAGGAGTTCGGAGTCCCGGATGAGATCGGGGACATGACGAGGAGTCTCGAAATGGTCGAGACGTAAAGATCGATATATTGGACGACTATATTCGGAGTTCGGAAAGGTTCCGAGTGATTCGGGTATTTTTCGGAGTACCGGAGAGTTACGGGAATTCGCCGGGAGAAGTATTGGGCCTTATTGGGCCATACGGGAAAGAGAGAGGGGCTGCCTAGGGCAGGCCGCGCGCCCCCCTAGGCCTAGTCCGAATTGGACTAGGGGGAGGGGCCGCACCCCCTCCTTCCTTCCCTTCTCTCTTCCCTTTCCTTCTCTCCTACTCCTACTACATGGAAGGTCTCCTAGTTAGACTAGGAAAGGAGGGAGTCCTACTCCCGGTGGGAGTACGACTCCTCCCTGGCGTGCCCTCCCTTGGCCGGCCGCCACCTCCCCCTTGCTCCTTTATATACGGGGGTAGGGGGGCACCCCATAACACACAAGTTGATCTACGGATTGTTCCTTAGCTGTGTGCGGTGCCCCCCTCCACCATATTCCACCTCGGTCATATCGTCACGGAGTTTAGGCGAAGCCCTACGCCGGTAGAGCATCATCATCGTCACCACGCCGTCGTGCTGATGGAACTCATCCCCGAAGCTTTGCTGGATCGGAGCCCGTGGATCGTCATCGAGCTGAACGTGTGCTGAACTCAGAGGTGCCGTACGTTCGGTACTTGGATCGGTCAGATCGTGAAGACGTACGACTACATCAACCGCGTTGTCATAACGCTTCCGCTTACGGTCTATGAGGGTACATGGACAAAACTCTCCCCTCTTGTTGCTATGCCATCACCATGATCTTGCATGTACGTAGGATTTTTTTTGAAATTACTACGTTCCCCAACAGTTGATTCTCTACCTCATTCTGAAATTCCTTAAACTTTTCAAAGGTCTCAGACTTGTGTTTCATTAAGTAGACATACCCATATCTACTTAAGTCATCAGTGAGGGTGAGAACATAACGATAGCCACCGCGAGCCTCAATGCTCATTGGACCGCACACATCAGTATGTATAATTTCCAAAAAGTTGGTTGCTCGCTCCATTGTTCCGGAGAACGGAGTCTTGGTCATTTTTCCCATGAGGCATGGTTCGCACGTGTCAAATGATTCAAAATCAAGAGACTCCAAAAGTCCATCAGTATGGAGCTTCTTCATGCGTTTGACACCTATGTGACCAAGGCGGCAGTGCCATAGATATATGGGACTATCATTATCAATCTTACATCTTTTAGTATTCACACTATGAATATGCATAACATCACGTTCGAGATTCATTAAGAATAAACCATTGAGCAGCGGGGCATGACCATAAAACATATTTCTCATATCAATAGAACAACCATTATTCTCGAATTTAAATGAGTAGCCTTCTCGCATTAAACGAGATCCAGATACAATGTTCATGCTCAAAGCTGGCACTAAATAACAATTATTGAGGTTTAAAACTAATCCCGTAGGTAAATGTAGAGGTAGCCTGCCGACGACGATCACATCGACCTTGGAACCATTCCCGACGTGCATCGTCACCTCGTCCTTCGCCAGTCTCCGCTTATTCCGCAGCTCATGTTTTGATTTACAAATATGAGCAACCGCGCCGTTATCAAATACCCAGGAGCTACTACAAGTACTGATAAGGTACACATCAATAACATGTATATCACATATACCTTTGGTGTTGCTGGCCTTCTTATCCGCTAAGTACTTGGGGCAGTTCCGCTTCTAGTGACCGTTCCCCTTGCAATAAAAACACTCAGTCTCAGGTTTGGGTCCGTGCTTTGGCTTCTTCCCGATAACTGGCTTACCAGGCGCGGCAACTCCCTTGCCGTCCTGCTTGAAGTTCTTCTTACCCTTGCCTTTCTTGAAACTAGTGGTTTTATTGACCATCAATACTTGATGTTCCTTTTTGATTTCTACCTCTGCTGATTTCAGCATTGAAAATACTTCAGGAATAGTTTTCACCATCCCCTGCATATTGTAGTTCATCACAAAGCTCTTGTAGCTAGGTGGGAGCGACTGAAGGATTCTGTCAATGACCGCCTCATCAGGGAGGTTAATTTCCATCTGGGACAAGCGGTTGTGCAACCCAGACATTTTGAGTATGTGCTCGCTGACAGAACTATTTTCCTCCATCTTACAACTTTAGAACTTGTCGGAGACTTCATATCTCTCATCCCGGGCATGAGCTTGGAAAACCATTTTCAGCTCTTAGAACATCTCATATGCTCCGTGCTGCTCAAAACACTTTTGGTGCCCCGGTTCTAAGTTTTAAAGCATGCCACACTGAACGAGGGAGTAATCATCAACACGCGACTGCCAAGCGTTCATAACGTCTTGGTTCGCTGGGACGGGTGCTTCACCTAGCGGTGCTTCTAGGACATATGCTTTCTTGGCAGCTATGAGGATGATCCTCAGGTTCCGGACCCAGTCCGTATAGTTGCTGCCATCATCTTTCAGCTTGGTTTTCTCTAGGAACGCGTTGAAGTTGAGGTTGACATGAGGGTGGGCCATTTGATCTACAAGACATTTTGCAAAAGTTTTTAGACTAAGTTCATGATAATTAAGTTCATCTAATCAAATTATTTAATGAACTCCCACTCAGATAGACATCCCTCTAGTCATCTAAGTGATAGATGATCCGAGTCAACTAGGCCGTGTCCGATCATCACGTGAGACAGACTTGTCATCATCGGTGAACATCTCCATGTTGATCGTATCTTCTATACGACTCATGCTCGACCTTTTGGTCTCTTGTGTTCCGAGGCCATGTCTGTACATGCTAGGCTCGTCAAGTCAACCTAAGTGTTTCGCATGTGTAAATCTGGCTTACACCCGTTGTATGTGAACGTTAGGATCTATCACACCCGATCATCACGTGGTGCTACCAAACAACGAACTTTCGCATTGGCGCATAGTTAGGGGGAACACTTTCTTGAAATTGTTATGAGGGATCATCTTATTTACTACCGTCGTTCTAAGCAAATAAGATGCAAAAACATGATAAACATCGCATGCAATCAAATAGTGACATGATATGGACAATATCATTTTGCTCCTTTAATCTCCATCTTCGGGGCGCCATGATCATCTTCATCACCGGAATGACACCATGATCTCCATCATCATGATCTCCATCATCGTGTCTCCATGAAGTTGTCTCGCCAACTATTACTTCTACTACTATGGCTAACGGTTTAGCAAAGAAGTAAAGTAATTACATGGCATTATTCAGTGACACGCAAGTCATACAATAAATAAAGACAACTCCTATGGCTCCTGCCGGTTGTCATACTCATCGACATGCAAGTCGTGATTCCTATTACAAGAACATGATCAATCTCATACATCACATATATTTCATTCATCACATCCTTTTTGGTCATATCACATCACAAGGCATATGTTGCAAAAACAAGTTAGACATCCTCTAATTGTTGTTGCATGTTTTTACATGGCTTCTATAGGGTTCTAGCAAGAATGTTTCTTACCTTCGCCAAAACCACAACGTGACATGCCAATTTCTATTTACCCATCATAAGGACCCTTTTCATCGAATCCGATCCGACTAAGGTGGGAGAGACAGACACCCGCTAGCCACCTTATGCAACTAGTGCATGTCAGTCGGTGGAACCTGTCTCACGTAAGTGTACGTGTAAGGTCGGTCCGGGCCACTTCATCCCACGATGGCGCTGAAACAAGATAAGACTAGTAGTGGCAAGTAAATTGACAAAATCTACGCCCACAACAAAATTGTGTTCTACTCGTGCATAGAAACTACACATAGACCTAGCTCATGATGCCACTGTTGGAGATCGTTGCAGAAAATAAAAATTTTCTACGCATCACCAAGATCAATCTATGGAGTCATCTAGCAATGAGAGAGAGAGGGATGCATCTACATGCCCTTGTAGATTGCGAGCGGAAGCGTTCAAGAGAACGGGGTTGATGGAGTCGAACTCGTCGTGATCCAAATCACTGATGATCCTAGTGCCGAACGGACGGCACCTCCGCGTTCAACACACATATGGAGCGGAGACGTCTCCCATGCCTTGATCCAGCAAGGAGGAGGGAGAGGTTGAGGAAGAGAGCTCCAACAACAGCACGACGGCGTGGTGGTGATGGAGAGGCAGTACTCCGGCAGGGCTTCGCCAAGCTCTTACGGAGGAGGAGAGGTGTTGCAGAGGGGAGGGGCTGTGCTTTGGAGGTGTGTCTGCAGACCTCCCCTCGCCACTATGTTTATAGGAGGAGGAGGAAGGGGGGCCGGCCCCCTCTAGATCTCATCTAGAGGGGGGCAAGGGGGGGACTTGCCCCCCAAGCAAAGGGGGCGCCCCCTTTAGGGTTTCCCCCCAACCCTAGGCGCATGGGCCCAAGGGGGGCGGATGCGCCCAGCCCTCTAAGGGCTGGTTCCCTTCCCACCACGGCCCATGAGGTCCTCCGGGAGAGGTGGCCCCTCCCGATGGACCCCAGGAACCCTTTCGGTGGCCCCGGTACAATACCGGTTTGCCCCCGAACTTTTCTGGTGACCGTATGTCAACTTCCCATATATAAATCTTCACCTCCGGACCGTTCCAAAACTCCTCGTGACGTCCTAGATCTCATCCGGGCCTCCGAACAACATTCGGTAATCACATACAAGTCTTGCTAATAACCCTAGCATCATTGAACCTTAAGTGTGTAGACCCTACGGGTTCGGGAATCACGTAGACATGACCGAGACAACTCTCCGGCCAATAGCCAACAGCGAGATCTGGATATCCATGTTGTCTCCCACATGTTCCATGATGATATCATCGGATGAACCACGATGTTGTGAATTCAAGTAATCCCGTATACAATTCCCTTTGTCAATCGGTACGTTACTTGCCCAAGATTCGATCGTCGGTATCCCAATACCTCGTTCAATCTCGTTACTGGCAAGTCACTTTACTCATTACGTAATTCATGATCCCATGACTAACCACTTAGTCACATTGAGCTCATTATGATGATGCATTACCGAGTGGGCCCAGAGATACCTCTCTGTCATACGGAGTGACAAATCCCAGTCTCAATTCGTGCCAACCCAACAGATACTTTCGAAGATACCTGTAGTGCAACTTTATAGTCACCCAGTTACGTTGTGACGTTTGGTACACCCAAAGCACTCCTACGGTATCCGGGAGTTACACAATCTCATGGTCTAAGGAACTAATACTTGACATTAGAAAAGCTTTAGCAAATGAACTACACGATCTTGTGCTATGCTCAGGATTGGGTCTTGTCCATCACATCATTCTCCTAATGATGTGATCCCGTTATCAATGACATCCAATGTCCATAGTCATGAAACCATGAATATCTATTGATCAAAGAGCTAGTCAACTATAGGCTCACTAGGGACATGTGGTCTTATGTATTCACACATGTATCACTGTTTTCGGTTAATACAATTATAGCATGAACAATAGACAATTACCATGAACAAGGAAATATAATAATAATCATTTTATTATTACCTCTAGGGCATATTTCCAATAGGAGAATACTGTAGAACCAAAAATTTCAGATTTTTGAACAGTTCAAATTTGAATTTATTTAAATTTGAATTCAAACTTCCCGAGGCCATATCCTTTAAATCGTTGATCCAAATTAGTTTTTTTTGGATTGTGATCCTACTAGCATGTAGATAATAGATACCTACTAATATGTTCTGTTAATTAAATTTTTATTTGAATTCCTTGATGTTGAGTTTATTGTGGTGTTATGCGAGTACAATTTATTTATTGATGCCTTCGTTAATCGTATAGATTGTCCGGAGTGTGAAGCGGATTTGAATTAAGCGTTAGAGTACTTCAACACCGCTCAAGGCAAGTTTGCATTTTTTATTTTGCTCATCCTATATTCTGCTATGCATGTGTGGTTTGATGCTATGAAATATGTTTGGTCTGATATATGTATCCCGTGTTCTCAAGTTTTGGCATTAGCTGTGATATGTGATGGTGTGAGTAGCTTGTGATGGTAGACGTGGGCATGTGTCAAGTGATGCATGGTAGTGGTGAGTCTTTATAGCTGTAGGCTCAGGACTTTTTCTTAGGTGAATGCGTTACTGGCTGAGCGCTCTATTGTCCCTATAGAATGCACCACGACTGAGCGCTCTTGAGTTGTCGGTGTCGGTGTCAAAACTGGCGGATCTCGGGTACGGGGTCCCGAACTGTGCGTCTAAGGCTAATGGTAACATGAGGCAAGGGACACGATGTTTTACCCAGGTTCAGGCCCTCTTGATGGAGGTAATACCCTACTTCCTACTTGATTGATCTCGATGATATGAGTATTACAAGAGTTGATCTACCACGAGATCGTAGAGGCTAAACCCTAGAAGCTAGCCTATGATTATGATTGTTGTTGTCCTACGGACTAAACCCTCCGGTTTATATAGACATCGGAGGGGGCTAGGGTTACACAGAGTCGGTTACAAAGTAGGAGATCTACATATCTGAGTTGCCAAGCTTTCCTTCCATGCAAAGGAGAGTCCTATCCGGACACGGTACAAAGTCTTCAATCTTGTATATTCATAGTCCAATAGTATGGCCAAAGTATATAGTCCGGTTGTCCGAGGACCCCTTAATCTAGGACTCCCTCAGTAGCCCCTGAACCAGGCTTCAATGACAATGAGTCCGGTGCGCAGATTGTCTTCGGCATTGCAAGGCTGGTTCCTTCTCCGAATACTCCAGAGAAGATTTTGAACACGAGAGTCATGTCCGGCTCTGCAAAACAAATTCCACATACCACCGTAGAGAGCACAATATTCCACAAATCTAATCTGCTGACAACTTTTCATAGGGTGACGTCACGCCACGGCCTGGTCATTATTCGAACCGTTTTTCATAACCCGCCAGCGCACATATCGCGAGGCGATTTTATCGGTACGTCTTGTCTAAGTAGAGATCGTGTCCCCTTATCGTGAGATTCTCATCAATACGGGCATGGGTAACCCAACCATGCCATCAATCGTCGCGCTTGAGGCATAAGCGATTTTAACGGGCAAGTGGGGAGGCACACGATTTCTACCGCCTTTATAAAGAGATATGGATCCCCCTTTTTCACCCACGACTTCTTCTTCCTTCGCTCATCCATTCTCGCAAGCGCGAGCTCCAACACCCCAGTTCTCACCTTATCCGTACAGCCATTCCAAACATGTCCGGAGCGGGAGGCAAGTGGATGGCCTCCTCCATCACGGAGGAAGACATTACGAAGCTCTGGGAGGCCGGATACTTGGCCACAGACATCGCGCACCGGCTCCCGGATGCAGGGCAGATCGTTCCGACTCCGGAACCCCACGAGAGGGTTGTGTTCCTCACCCACTTCGTCCGTAGACTTGGATTCCCCCTCCACCCATTTTTCCATGGGCTCATGTTCTACTATGGGCTAGATTTTCATGATCTGGCCCTTAACTTCATCCTCAACATCTCGGTGTTTATCGTCATGTGCGAGGCTTTCCTCCACATCAAGCCCCACTTCGGCCTATGGCTGAAGATCTTCAACGTGAAGCCGAAGATAGTGGTCGGCCAGCAAGCGAAGTGCGGAGGCGCCATGGTGGGCAAGATTCCCAACGTCTCCTGGCTTGAAGGCTCCTATGTGGAGACCGTGAAGGGGTGGCAATCGGGGTGGTTCTACATCACCGAGCCGCGCGACTCCAATTGGGCGCCGGCCCCCGAATTTAGATCCGACATCCCCATGCGGGTTACCTCTTGGAAAAGGAAGGGCTTAGCCTGGGTGGCGCCTGCAGAGCTGACCGGACTCCAGAACTTCATCAAAAATATGATAGGCGAGAAGATCAAGCTTATCAATGTGGTCCAGGTCATGCCCTTCCGCCGGATCCTCCCGCGTCAAAGACGGGCATTCAACCCGTGGGAGTTTATTCGGCCAAACACCAGACACTGCGAGAGCTCTTCGACACGACGCATAAAGGCACCTGGAAGGTGTTGTTCAAGGCCGCCGAAGTACCTCCTCCCACCACCGAGGACCGTGGACTCAGCGCAAGGCGCCCCGCCAATCCGGTAAGATCTCTATATTTCACAAGATGTGCCTTTCCTCAGTATGTTCATGGGAGGAATCTAAGCCATCATACTGATTTAACAGGACTATGTGGTGATAGCAGAGCAGATCGATTGTCTAGCTCCGTTGCTTGAAGATCCGGCAACCGCTCTCCTGACAGAGATGCTATTTCCGGTGCCCTATGAGGTCCCGGAGAAGAAGGCCAAGAAGAAGGCCACGGGGACTAGGAAAGGTCTCCGGCGCAAGGTTGTGTCGGACTCATCGTCCGAAGACACCTAGGCGCACTCCTCCAACGACAACGAGGAGGAGGAACATGAAAACCCTCTCCCCCAAACCGAGGGGGAGAAGAAAAGGAAGGTCGCCCCTTCCGGGGAGGCCGAAGGGTCCAAGAAGGGAAGGACCCTTCCTCTGGACCACTCCACAACAGCCTCCTACAACGACGAGGAGTGGCTACCCAGGGCGAAGCCCCTGGCGAAGTCGTAAGTATCCGGATACCATAATACTTCTTGCATGTTTTAGCTTTATGGCTTCTTATCGTGTCAAAATATGTTTGTGCAGTCCGTCCAAAGCCCGCATCAAATTATCCTCCTCGGATGGGTCCTTGAGCTCGTCGGAGATGAACAGCTATTCACTCCCTACACCCTCCACTCCCCGGCCAGTGGATGACACCGAGGTGTTATCTCATAGGATACCGGGCCAGGGAGAGATAGTTCTGGAGGCGCCTCAAGGCGAAACCCCCGATGCTGGGCTCATGGGGGGGGGGAAGATCCCCATGGATTATGATGAGGGGGGTCGCAGCAAGCTTGGCCCCCAGCCGGATACTCCGTTGGAATCTCCAGCGGTTCCGGATTCAGGCAGGCAGCCCCTCACCAAGGGGGGCGAGCCGCCTGTGCCGATGACCTCTGTCCATACAGAGGCATTGGATAATTTCGTGGAAGCGCTTTAGAGCGCTTCCCTTGATGAAGTACACTGTACTCTTATGAGTATGGTGATTGCGAAGGTTCAGTCTGCCAAAAGCGGATTAACCGAAGCCTGCGCCATCCTCCTGACAGGCTTTGAGGTAAGTAATTTGTGAGAAAGTATCATAGTATAGACAATAGCCCCTGATGCTCTGTTTGGTGTTTGGAAAGAAAGGCCGAACAGAGGATCAAATATTATTCCTAGGAGTCTAATCATATTATGTCTATGTGAATAAGAAGGCGTCGCTGCTGGCCGCCGCCGCTGCCACTGCGGAGGTCTCCAGACTGAGGCAGAACCTGGGGCGGGCCGTAGAAGAGCTCGGCCTCATGAAGAGGCAGCTCGAGAAGAACAAAGGTAAGTGATACCCCGTCTGAATGTTATATGAAGGAAAAAAATCGTTGATGCTAATACAAGCATGATGAATTTTAATAGGGGCCACGACCGAAGTGGCGGCCCTTAAGAAGGAGCTATCCGAGGCCGAAGAAAAGCGGCCAGGGAGCGCACCGAGCGCGAAAAACAAGAGGCTCGGGTTGATGAGGTCCAGCAAGAGCTCCAGGATTTCATCAAAAAATTTGAGTCCTTGGAGCGTGACTCCAAGACGCAAGAGTCGGAGCTTGAGAAGGCCCGTCAGAGCACTCAAGACTCCAAGGTCGAAGCCCAGAAGCCCCTCCAGGAGATTGAGGCAGCCAAGACGATAGCGGCAGGTAAGGATTTCATTATGCAAAGCAAGCATGTGAAGGAAACTTTCCTTTTACTTACCCAAATTCGGAGCTCTCTAGGAGCATTCGCAGATCTGCCACACATCATTTCTGATGCCGCATAGTTCTACCGGGCTGAGGAAGGGAGATCGACTGATAAGTTGTTTTGGTCCCAGTATATTGGGGCCGAACATCCGATGCCCTTGAGCGACCAGCTGAAGCAACTGGTCAAACTTCACAAGGCGGTCGAACTGACCATGAAGGACCTCATAGCCTGGCTGTAGCCTGGTGAGCCCTTGTCCGACAGCTACTTCGGCCTTATCAAGCGGATGGTAAATGCCTGTCCGCGGCTTGAAGTCATTAAGCGTTCCGTCTGCATTGAAGGTGCACGTAGGGCCTTGGCCCGTGTGAAAGTGCACCGGGCGAAGATGGATGCCGAGAAGCTGGTGACAGAGGGGCTGCTGAAGGGCAAGGAGCATCGCCACCCCGATTAGTACTATGACAATGTCATTAAGGGTGCCCACCTTGTGGCGTATAAATGTACTAAGGATTTAATATTTGAATGAATGTACTCATGTCATCCTGTAATATGAAAACGAGTTCATGTGCGCTATATGGCGCTTGTTAATTTAAAATATTACCTTTTGTGCGGCCGTTTATAAAATCTTGAGAGTTGCCAGTCGTCGGCTTCTGCCCCCATGTAACTAGTACTGGGGTGTTCGGGATAAATATAAACACTCATTATCCAAATTTTTGGTCCTTTTAAGGAGGTGTTTAGCGCAGCAAACAAGGCAATCGGACTATACATCTTTATCACTCTCACTTGGCCACAGAAGTCTACAATTTTAAATTTTGGCGAAGCCCCTAGTATCCGGAAGGCCGGACTTGGGGCGCTATACACGCCTAAATCGGACGAGGCGGATTCCTCACCTGAAGCGGAAAAACTCTTTAAGGATTTGAGACCTCTCGAACAGCGACCAGCTCTCGCCTTATCATGACAGTCGGTTTTCGGCTTTCTTTACTGAGGTGCTCGTCCGGAAGAACCGGGACACAATCGTCGTAGTTCTCCCTGCGCTACCTTAGCCGATATAGCGGAACGTAAGGTACCAAAACATAGGAGCCGGGCAAACCCAACTATTGACCCAAGACATGATTCGGAGCTGATGCATATAATGCTATAAGTTCGGGGTGCCGCACTGTCGAAAGTGTTCGGACTTGTCTTGCCATGTTATGGGGTACACTAAGGCCCCTGGCGAACTAAACGTACCAAAGTGTACGGGTGCGGTTTGTAGTAAATAAGCCGCCCAGGAAAAGCATAAAGAAAGTGTAGTAATAAGCTGACGCTGTATATTTTCCCATTATTATTTAAGTAATACATCAAAGCATATGTGTACAAGTAGTGCGATAAGCAAAATGGGACTACTTGACATGTCCTAGCCAAGGGTAAGCTATACGTGGGTATGTAAAACAGGTATAACGATCGTTATCACAGACCACCTGTGTATTCCCTTGTATGCCCTAGCTTCTTGTCTTCCTGGGTTTTCCTTCCTGTGATGAGTTCGATAATCCAGAGAACTGAGAGGACTTCCAGAAAGTAGGGTCCTGAAAGAAAGAAAGTGATGAAGGAATACGAGTCGTGGGGGCGGTTGAGCCACGTTGTGGACTGTGTCATAGCCGTGCCTCCGTCCATGCCCATGGTATCGTGAGTGCGTAATTATGTACACGCGGCACAAATTTCACCGCTTCGTTGGGACTAGGACAGAGGCCGAATTGCTAGTCGAGCACTGGACGTGCCGGTCGATCCTGTTGCAGGGTACTCCGGACTCGCTTGACGGTGTCCGGGGGCTTTATCGCCGGATTGGCTGACTGCCTAAGAAGGCTGCTTTGTACTTCTACTACGAGGGCCGCAGTGTGCTCCTCCGTACGGAGCGAGCGTTCTGTGTTTCCATTGACTGGTATAACCCCGCGAGGTCCTGGCATCTTGAGCTTGAGGTATGCATAGTGCGGTACCGCATTGAATCGAGCAAATGCGGTTCGTCCGAGTAGGGCATGATAACCACTATGGAAGGGGACGATATCGAAGATTAACTCCTCGCTTCGGAAATTGTCCGGAGATCCGAAGAACACTTCCAGTGTGATTGAGCCCGTACAACAGGCTTCCACACCTGGTATGACACCCTTGAAGGTGGTTTTTGTGGGCTTGATCCTTGAGGGGTCGATGCCCATTTTGCGCACTATATCCTGATAGAGCAGGTTCAGGCTGCTGCCACCGTCCATGAGGACTCGTGTGAGATGGAATCCATCGATGATGGGGTCAAGGACCAATGCGGTCGAACCACCATGACAGATACTGGTAGGATGGTCCCTACGATCGAAAGTGATTGGACAAGAGGACCATGGGTTGAACTTTGGGGCGACTAGCTCCATCGCATAGACATCCCTTAGTGCACGCTTCTGTTCCTGCTTGGGAATATGGCTTGCGTATATCATATTCACTGTTTTCACCTGAGGAGGGAATTTCTTCTGTCCTCCTGTGTTCGGCGGCCAGGGATCCTCGTCATCATCGCTATGCAGCCCCTTTTCCTTGTTTTTAGCATTCAACTTGCTGGCCTGTTTAAACACCCAGCCTTCTCTATTGGTGTGGTTGGCTGGTTTACCGGGGTTGCCGTGAATTTGACATGAGCGATCAAGTATGCGGTCCAAATTGGACGAGCTCGGATTGTTTCTTTTGAATGGTTTTTTCTGCTGTCCGGATTTAGAGCCTCTGAATCCGGCATTGATTGCCGTGTCTTCAGCGTTGTCGCCATTGATGCAACGCTTGTGTCTATTGCATGTGGCTTACCATTGCTATCTCCGGCATCTGAATCGCCGGAGTTTTTGGGTGTGATGTTGCTACGGGCCAGCCAGCTGTCCTCGCCCACGCAAAAGTGGGTCATGAGTGTTGTGAGGGCTGCCATGGATGTTGGCTTCTCTTGGCCGAGGTGTCGGGCGAGCCATTCGTCATGGATGTTATGCTTGAAGGCTGCTAAGGCTTCGACATCCGGACAGTCGACAATTTGGTTCTTTTTGGTTAGGAACCGAGTCCAGAATTTCCTGGCTGACTCTCCGGGCTGTTGGGTTATGTGACTTAAGTCATCAGCATCCGGTGGTCGCACGTAAGTGCCTTGGAAGGTATCAAGGAATGCGTCTTCCAGGTCCTCCCAACTGCCAATAGAGCTTGCTGGCAGGCTATTCAGCCAATGTCGAGCCGGTCCTTTGAGCTTAAGTGGTAAGTACTTTATGGCATGTAAGTCATCGCCGCGGGCCATGTGAATGTGTAGGAGAAAGTCTTCAATCCATACCACGGGGGTCTGTTGTGCCATCATATGATTCAATATTTACGGGTTTAAACCCTTCCAGGAATTCATGATCCATAACTTCATTAGTGAAGCATAGGGGGTGTGCGGATCCTCTATGCCGGGCTACATCCCGATGTAGTTCAAATGAATCTAGTCTGTTGTATTCGGCCCAGCCAGATTTTTGTATATTGTATCCAACACGATGGTCATCGTCACGTGTTGTGGCGCGCCCCCGTGATCCGTAGATCGATCTTGATTGTCCTGCTTTGTTTTCCAATACATCTCACAGGTCCTTCATGTAGCCCCGGGACTTAGTATTATTGTTTGATTGGCGACGGGGTGCGGTCTGGACTTCGGGCTGGTACGCCACCTTGTCCCAGCCACGGGGTGGCTGGTCAGCCGCATCATGCGCTCATAGTGTGGGTTTTAACGCCTCCTCCTCGAGTTGAGGTAGCAACCTGCGCTTCGGGTAACTTTTTGTAGGGCGCTCGAGTCCGTATTCCTCGGTAGCCAGGACTTCGGTCGATCTATCAGTTAGGAGATCTTGATCAGCTTGAAGCTGTTGCTGCTTTTTCTTCAGGCTTTTTGCAGTGGCTATAAGCCGGCGCTTGAAGCGCTCCTGCTAGACGGGATCCTTAGGCACGATGAATTCTAGGTTGCTGAGGCTCACTTCATCTTCGGAGAGAGGCATATAGTTATCGTCCTTTGATTCTCCGTCTCGTGCCTTTTCTTTAGGGCTAGCTTGCCCATCCTCTTGCTCGGCCTGCTCGAAGCCTGGCTGGGTAGGGTTATTTTCGTCTTTGGTACCATCTGGATTGTTATCTCTTGTGCCGGTATCAACATTTTTGTTATGGCAGGGCTTGGAGCGGCGCCTATGACATCGGTGCCTAGATTGTTTCTCCAAAGGGTTATCTTCCATTGCCTCATAGCCATTACTTTCTCTGGGGGTGTCCACCATATATATCATATGCTGAGGTGGCTGTCCAGCGCCCTATAGGCGGTGGTTCCTGTTCTTCTCTTGCATCGTTGTCCATACCGGCGATGTCTTCAGAGTCGAAGTCAATCACGTCAGTTAAATCATCGATAGTGGCTATTAAGTGGGTGGTGGGTGGGGAACGAATTTCTTCATCGTACGTTTCCCACTCGAGCCGAGCATAGTTCGACCAAGAATCTCCCGACAAGGAAAGGGACCTTAATGAGTTTAGCACCTCACCCAAGGGTGAGTGCTGAAAATATCCACGGAGGTGAACTCCATGACCGGTGCCCAATCAGATTCGATAGGCATGGACGTACGTGGTTCGGATCCTATAGCCGGAGACGGGTCCGAGGGCCCGATGACACCATCCTCACAAGAGGTGGGATCAGTGTTCGGCTCCAACGCCGATAAGTGTGCAGCCTCCATGGTGGGGTCCATCCACCCATCCTCGGGGGACGTGATCTGCTCCGGATTGATTCTTGGGGCCACCGCAGGTGCGATCTCCCGAACATTGTCTGATGGAAGATCTAAGTCATGCTTGCTGCGGTTGTTCGGCGTACCTGACATGGGCTCGAGTCCATCGAAGATCTAGTCTCCGCGGATATCGGCAGTATAGTTCAAGCTTCCAAATCCGACCTGATGGCCAGGGGCGTAGCTACCGATCTGCTCCAGGTGGCCAAGCGAGTTAGCCCGCAGTGCGAAGCCACCGAATATAAAGATCTATCCAGGAAGGAAGACCTCCCCCTGGACTGCATCGTTGAAGATGATTGGATGAGCCGTCGAGCCTTATGGCGACGACACAGTGGAACTCTCAATGAAAGCACCAATACCGGTGTCAAAACCGATGGATCTCGGGTAGGGGGTCCCTAACTGTGCGTCTAAGGCTAATGGTATAGGAGGCAGGGGATACGATGTTTTACCCAAGTTCAGGCCCTCTCGATGGAGGTAATACCCTACTTCCTTCTTGATTGATCTTGATGATATGAGTATTACAAGAGTTGATCTACCACGAGATCGTAGAGGCTAAACCCTAGAAGCTAGCCTATGATTATGATTGTTGTTGTCCTACGGACTAAACCCTCCGGTTTATATACACACCAGAGGGGGCTAGGGTTACACATATTTGGTTACAAAGAAGGAGATCTACATATCTGAATTGCCAAGCGTGCCTTCCACGCAAAGGAGAGTCCTATCCGGACATGGGATGAAGTCTTCAATCTTGTATCTTCATAGTCCAACAGTCCGGCCAAAGTATATAGTCCGTGTCGGATTTTGGGTTCCGACAGACCCTCTAGATTCGAACACTAGGGTGCGCGCACAGATTTCGCCCTCTACCTACCTACACCTCGCCGCCTCGCTAGGATCTAAGCTATCAAAGGAACAACACAGGAGACACAGGGTTTATACTAGTTCGGGACCATTGTGGTGTAATACCCTACTCTAGTGTGTGGTGTGTGGATTGCCTCAGGGGCTGATGATGAACAATACAAAGGAAGAACTGCCTCGCGAGGGGCTCTTGCGTTGGTGGTTCTGGCTAAGGTTCGACTGGTCGATCTCCAGATTAGGATCCGATGCCTTGTGGGTGGCTAGTCCTATTTATAGGCTAAGGCCCTGGGCCTCTTCCCAAATTTTGAGCGGGAAGGGCGCCAACAATTGGCCATTTTGAAGGGGAACATCTAGTACACTTATCCTGACTAAAGTTGGTCCTCCCCTGTCAAAGGCTCTGGTGGCGACGCCGGCTTGGGCTCCATGATGACTTCCTTCCTGCCGTTGCGATGGTCTTGGTCTTGTTGCACCGAAACGGATGCCTTTGCTTGATGCTCTCGCCTGCGCTTGCTCCCTTTGCACCAAAGAGGAAAGGAGGACACTGCGCGGGCTGGCGCCCGCCTGGCACCCTTGGTCGTCATGGCTTGCGTCATGGGCACCTCATGAGGTACCCCGCCTTGATCTCTCCGCCTCCTCGCGAGCCAGCCTGACGAGGCCGTGCCTGAGGAAGCTTCCTGTCGTCCACCCCGCGAGGCTTGGCCCCTCGCGAGGGTCTTGAGCTCGTGCTGATGAAGATGGGCCGTATTGGGCCGCCCCTTGAGCCACGCCGCAGGCCGCAGGCAGGCAAGTCTGGGGACCCCCGTTCCCAGAACGCCGACAGTAGCCCTCGGGCCCAAGGCGCGCCCGGACTTGGCTGAGTAGAGAAGTGAAGGGGCAAGTGAGAAGCGCCACGGGCCCTAACAGCCTGCGGCCTCGGGCGCCGCGTGGCGGTTGGTTGGTCGTGGGTGCCTTAGAAACTGCGTGAATCGACAAAAGAGCGACATCTGTCTAGGCTTTTATTCCCATGCTTCCTCCGGTCATTGCCCAGATCCCCTTTCTTGCGCCCTTCCTTCCTGCCTCCGAAATCTTCAGATCTACTTCGACCGCGTTCCCTTAGCAAGACATGGCGCCTCGCCAGACCCCGGCCGGAGCTTGGTACTCACCTGCCTTGGACTCGTTGAACGTGTCGGAGACGAGCCTTGCCCGGGTGCGCCGGATGGTGGCGGCGCAAGCCATCGATGGGGCGGAGGTGTTCAAGGCCGGCTCCGCCCTTCCCGAGGACCAAGGGAGCACCTTCTATCCGCTCTTCGTAAGCGCCATTGCTTCCGGTCTGGTGCCTCCCTTTTCTGAGTTTTTCTTCTCTATCCTCCGCCATTACAACCTGCAAGCTCTGCACCTCCATCCCAACTCTGTTCTTCTTCTGGTGATCTTCGCCTACTATTGTGAGGCTCACGTCGGAGTGCAGCCCTCAGTGGCCTTGCTGTGCCACTACTTCGCCCTCCGGACCTCTCGTAGTCCCATCTCCGCGTGCGCGAGCTTTGTCGCGTATGGCACCTCCAACGCCATCTCGAAGCCCGGGAAGAGGATTGAGGGCTTCAGGAGCAAGTGGGTCATGGTAGATGCTGGGTGCATCCACCCTCGGCTGATTCTGCCCACGGAGCACCCCACGAGCTCTGATGATTGGTCTCGCGCGGAACTCGTGGACCCCGCGCGAAGCCGGTGTTGGAGAAGATGGACGCGGATCTGAGGCTGGGCAACATGGCGGCGGCGAAGCTGACCCGTGCGTCGCTCCTAAGGGAGTTCCTGGAGCACCAGGTGGCCCCGCTTCGTCAGTACTCGCTTCCGCTGTGGAGGTCCCGCCCGAGCCCCGCAGTCTTGGCCGACGAAGATCTGGCTGTGGTCCTCCAATCTTTGGTCGGGGAGACGTGGCGAGGCTGGTGGGTGCCCCTGTACCCCTGTTCCTTCAAGATGATTGGGAGCAGGCAGTGGACTCCATGCCCGTCTTCAATGGGGACGAGCCCGTGCCCATGGAGGTTCCCGAGGACCCGGCGGCCCTGGCAACCCGGAGGTTCTAG
Organism: Triticum aestivum; assembly: GCF_018294505.1. Classification (NCBI taxonomy): domain Eukaryota; kingdom Viridiplantae; phylum Streptophyta; class Magnoliopsida; order Poales; family Poaceae; genus Triticum; species Triticum aestivum. The sequence continues at coordinate 540,751,869 of NC_057798.1, forward strand.
TGACTCCAGCGAAGCGGAGGAAGAAGAGGAGCGGGAAGAGGGGCCTGACTCCAAGGCTACCGACGGGGAGTCGAGAGCGGCCCTCCCCGGGCGCAGGTCCCGCGCTCTCCGCCTCTTGCCGAGCGATGACGAGGATGGCGACGAGCGGAGCAGCGAGAGATTCCCCCCAATCTCGAAGAAGGACAGGACTGGGCTGGTCCCCCGCGGGTCCGCCCCGGCTCCGAGGAGATCCGCAGACGCGCCTCCTGCTCCCGGGCCTCTCGAGGCTGATCCCTGCAGCCGGCTCTCGGGCTTCAAGTATGGCCAGAGGTTGCTCGAGCTCGTCAGCGATGACCAGTAAGTGCTTGATTCTTGTTTTATTCCCTTTTTTGTCGCTGAGGCTTGATGTCTGTATCTCTTGGCTAGGCTGGCGCCTGCGGCAAAGAAGCTGAAGGGGACTCCTGAGGTTCCGTCTGGGGCTGCTCCTCTGCCCGCGAAAGAAGGTGACTGCAAGGCATGGGCCTCTCCTGCCCGGTCATCCTTGCAAGGCCTGGTGGAGCTGGCTGGGGCGAGCTCAGCCCCCATGGCCCAAGCGACTCCTGAGGTATCCTTGCCTAATGCCACCGCCACAGCTGTTGGGGCGCAGCAGGTCCCGCCTCAGGATACTGTGGTTACGCTGCCGTCCTCTCCTCCTACTCCACCGACTGTTGTCTCTCCGACTCCTCCCACTGTCCTGGATCGTGCTACTGCTGAACTGGACCAGCTGCGGGAAGATCTTCTGGGCGCCGACCCTCGCTTGGTGGCCGGGCACTTGTAACTGGCTTCTGGCTGGATTTGCTCTGACGCTTTGATTCGAGCGGCGCTGGTTCAGGCCTCGACGGCTTGCGACGAGGAGAAGCTGGCCGTCCTTGGGGCAAAGGCTGCTCACGATGCTGCCTTGGAGGATGTGGCTGATGCCCGAGGTCGCTGCAAGGCGCTAGAGAGCGAGCTGCAGGGCCTGCGGGACCAGCTTGCCAAGGAGGCCCACATTCGCCAAGAGAAGGAGGAAGACATGAAGGCTCGCGAGGCGGCCGTCAAGGCCCGAGACGCCAAGCTTAACAAGCGCCGTGACCACCTGGACGCACTGGAGTAGGAGTTGGAAGCTAAGAAGGTCGAGCTGGACGGCAAGGCGCGGGTCCTTCCCGAGGACCGCGAGGCCTTCACGGAGATGGAGGTGAAGGCTCGCACCTTGCTGAGGTCGCTTTACGACAGCGGCCTGGAAAGCCCGCTGGCCGGCGTGGAGGAAGGCCCCGCCAAGCTGCTCCCCTTCCTAATTCGTGCTCTTGAAGATGTCACCCTTGGCCTTGGCCCTACGGCTGAGGCCGAGGCGCGTGTCCTGTCTTCTGCGGCGCTGACGCGGGTCCTTACCCACGTCTACCTTCGCGATCCCGACGTCGACCTCGACAGCCTACTGGAGCCAGCGAGCGGCGAGCTTGCCGCTGCCGCTGCTGAGGCTGTGAAGGGTTGTGCGGAGGCTCTGCTGGCAAAGTTCTGGGCCTTCAGCACCAAGCCGAAGCGAGGCGCTGTCGGTCCTGCGACTTCACAAGGCGAACCCGCTCCGTGCAGCTCCGCCGCCAACAAATGACTCCGTTGTGGCTCCTGTTCTGCTTTCAGCTCCTGGAACATGCATCATGCCTCGGGGAGGCGTTTAAACTTGTGTTTGGTGTTTAGATAACATTTATGGACTATAATATTTTCTTTTGAATTCCTTGAGATTTGCGCTTTTCCTTCCTACATGCTTATGTTCTACGCCGACAGAGCCCGGCCCCGCGCATACCTCGGCCGCCGTTAGCCCCGACCGGAAACTAGGACGGGACCAAGGACTGAGGGGCTACGTGACAAGTTAGGCTCCTGAGTCGCGATGCTCAGGAGTCCCCCTTGGCTCACGAACAGCAAGTAGGGAGGTGAGATGTGTGGGTGAATCTACCATTCTACGTCTGCAGAGCCCGGCCCCGCGCATACCTCAACCGCCGTTAGCCTTTCGGAACTAAGGAGTGAGGGGCTACGTGACCAGTTAGGCTCCTGAGTCGCGATGCTCAGGAGTCCCCCTTGACGCTCAAACGGCCTTCGTACCTTGGCTCCGCTCGGGGAGGGACGTGCAACGAACCAGGCCCAAGGGGCCTGGCTAGGTGGCGTGCGTCTAGGCGTGACCCAGGCGCAGCCCCCCGTGCCCAGCCCCCTCGCACGGCACTCCCGAGGGGAGGCGTTACGATGAGGCCAGACAATGAGCTTTGGGCTCCCTGAGGTTGATGCGGCCGGGGGCCACCCTCAGTTGTTTACCACCAGCACGGAGCATATCACTTCTGTAGGTGTACGGGCATAGCCTCACCTCGGCAGTGTCGTCAGCCAGCGCGGAGCATGGTGCTTCCACTGGTGCGTGGTAGGGGGCTCCCCTCCGGGAGGAGCCCCCGGGGCATGTACAGCCCCGCCCTGACACGTGGCTGGCACGGTAGGGCCTGACGAGGTGTATCTGGGCACCCGTGAGCCAGCGTGGGACTCACGGGGCCCTACCTCAAGGCGGGTTGCGCCTGGCACTAGGCCTTAACTTGTGATGTGTTCCTGCAAATTTGGTTAGATGCCGATGCTCTACGTCCTTGGGTCCCGGCCCTCGAGCGGGTCTCAGTCATCGCTGGTATGCCAGGTCGCGATGCCGTGGACAAAGCCAGAGGGTGAGGGTTGGAGAGATAGTAGGAGCCCATGAGTCGCGATGCTCAGGTAAACCCCCCCTTTAACGTGTAAGCGGCCGACATGAAGGAAGAAGAGGTGCCGTGGATAGGAATCAAATAACAAGCATGATGGGTCGAACGCATGGCCCGAAAATAAACGCAAGAGGGGTACATGCCACAGGGACAGACCCATGTGGCTTGGGAATAATGCAGCCCTGGGGGCGCTCCTAGCTGGAAACAAAACCTGAAGGATGTCACCTGATAGCGTTGAAGACGAAGGGGTGTTGAAGTAGCAGACGTCGTGGGTTGCGGAAGCCGATCTTCACGAGCCCCCAGGCCCAGGAGCCTCGAGAGGTTCCGGAGGCGCTGGTGGCTCCTCATGGGCCATCTCCATATCCACCAGGGCTGCGGAACGCCTGGCCTCCTGAGCGTCCAGGATGCTCCTCATGAGGCGCTGGTACGTGGCGGCCGCGCTCGGCAAGCCGTAGGGCATGCGAACGTAGCTGTGGGGTGGGCCGTCGCAGCACTCCGCGCGTGAGGGCCAGAAGCGCTCCGGAGAGGCGGCTCGATTGAGCCCTGGGATGTCGATGCAGACGCGCAGCCCACCATCCTCGCCAGGATGGGGAGCTGCGGCGGGTAGGCAGCGGCTGCCACTCATGACTCTTGACTCCTGCAACTCCTGCATGATCTGACTGACGAACTCCTGAGGGTTTGGCCCTCCTTGCCTTGCTTCTTCCTGAGGGAAACATGCTTTGAAACACGCCTCAAGTGGTGCCCAAGTGCCTCCCTCGTGACCTTAGCAAGGTCGGTGGTCCTCTAGGAGGGAGCCCTGAGCCTTGCTCGAGGAGGGCGTCGAGCGTGCCTTCCTATGTGACAGAAGGAGGTGCCCCCTGAGCAGGCGCAGACCCTGAGGGGCCTGCCTCCTGAGGGGTCGGGCCTGATGATGTCTTCTTCTTCTTGGGAGTGCTCTCAGGGAGCCTCCCGCTCAAGCGATCTGGGTCTTCAAGTGATGCGGCCTGAAAAGCTCGCTCCAGGGAGCACACTGCATCTCTTTCTTCACAAGGCACCGTGATGACTCCACCGCTTCCTGGCATCTTGAGGACATTGTAGCCATGATGAGTCACGTCCATGAACTTGGCGAGAGCTGGGTACCCGAGGATGGCGTTGTATGGCAGGCGAATGTGGGTGACGTCGAAGTCGATGAGCTCGGTGCGGTAGTTGTTGCGCGCCCCGAAGGTGACAGGGAGGCGGACCTGCCCAATCGGAACCATGGAGCCATCGGTGACTCCGGAGAAAGGCTTGGTTGGCTGAAGCTGATCATAAGGCACTTGGAGATTGTTGAATGTCTCTACGAACAGGACGTTGAGCCCCGCACCATAGTCGATGAGGGTCCTGGTGACCTGCACGTTGCTGATGACTGGGGAGCAAAGCATCGGGAGGACTCCGGCTGTGGCCGCGCACTTCAGCTGATCCGCTGAGCTGAATGTGATGGCGCACGCCGACCACCTGAGGGGGCATGTGGCTTCAAGCTTGGGGAGGACTGCATTCACTTTGCGGGAGAACTGCTTGAAGATGCATTGAGAGGCTGGGGCTTGAGCTCCGCGCAGGATGCAGGCGATCGCGCGCGGCTCCTGGAAGCCCCCAGCCCCTCGTCCTGATGATGGTCCTCGTTTCTCCTTGGCTGCAGCGGCAGTGGAGGGAGGCCTGCATTTCCTTTTGGACGATCCTCGCGAGGCTGATCCCTCCAGTCTCCCTCGCGAGGCTGCCCCTGCCAGCGATCCTCGCGAGGTCGGTCGCACCACCCTTGGCGAGGGCCGCGGTCTTCCCAGCGTCCTGCGTTCCTTCCTCCTCCTCGGTCGTAGCCTCGATCGTTGCGGTTAGGGCGTCGGCCGATCCTCCCTACTCGCATGGTTCGGAGCTCTTGAAATTTGTTGGCGTTGTGGGTGTGGAGGTCGTGGTACACACAGTACCGGCTGCCTTTGAAAGACTCGGGGCTGATCTCTGCCCTGCTTGGTGTCTGGTTCTGCCGCGAGCATGGCAGCCCCCTTGCACTTCACGTCCTTGGCCTTGGATTTCTTCTCTTCTGGGTCTGCGGCTGGTAGCTCGAGGAGGGAAAGGCGCCCTTCCTCAACCTTGGCGCACTTGGTCGCCAAGTTGAACAGCTCCAAGGAAGTGCACAGATCTTCATGCATCGCCAGCTCCTCCTTCATCTTGACGTCACGCACATCGTCGGAGAAGGCTGAGATGATGGCCTCCTCGGTCACCTTGGGAATCTTGAGGCGTGCGTTGTTGAAGCGCTGGATGTACTTCTGCAGGTCTGCCCTGGTTGCTGCTTGATGCGGCGCATGTCGCTCATGGCAGGTGGCCGGTTGCGCATACCTTGGAAGTTGGCGATGAAGCGGGTGCGCATCTCGTCCCAGGAGGAGATCGTGCCAGGAGCCAGGTTCAGGAGCCAGGTGCAGGCCCCGTCCTTGAGTGCCATGGGAAACCAGTTCGCCATGACCTTCTCATCCCCGTTGGCGGCTTCGATGCCTAGCTCGTAGAGCTGGAGGAACTCCGCAGGGTTGGCCGTGCTGTCATAGCGAGGAGGCAGGTCTGGCTTGAACTTGTCGGGCCACGCGACGCTGGGCAGCTCGGTGGTGAAGGCGAGGCAGCCTGCTGTGGCCACGGGAGGCCTTTGGTGACGAAGAGCTTGGTCTTGTGGGTCCCCATGTGCTGCGGCTTGAAGCAGCGCGGGGTCTTGGCGTGCTGGAAAAGGAGCGAGGTCGCGACGGGCCGGAGCAGGGAGCACTCGGGCAGCTTCTTAGGGACGAGCAACCTCTTGGCAACTCCGCTCTTGCTGTGCTGGCGCCGGACGGAGTGGGTTCCGCCCAGGGGCCACACGCCTTGGGGCTAGGGGCGCCTTCTTGAGGGGGAGGCTGCTGAGGCGCCCTCGGAGCTTCATCACCCGTGCGGGGCGGGGCGCGGTGCAGCGAGAAGGACGGCGCGGGGGAGCCCCTTGCGGTGCGGACGAGCTCGGCGACGCGGTCGAGCCACTCTTCATAGACGTTGTCGACTGGGCGGTAGCGCAGGAGCTCGTTTGCCGCGATGAGCGCAGCTCGAGCCTCTAGGGCCGCGCGGAGTGCAGGGGACGAAGAACCAGCTGGGGTGAGCGAGGGAGTAGCAGTGTGGCCGTCTCGCCTCACAGACGGATGCTGGGACGATGCTGGACGGCAGGCGACGGGGAACGGTGGGGGCGGCCGCTGACGGGGGCCGTCTGGGCGACGCAGGAAGTGAGAGTGGCTCGGCGCTCGGCGTGGGCCCGACGAGCATCTGACATGGATGCGATGGTGGGTGAAGAACAGGGCGGCGGAAGATGAATTCCGGCATGTACCCCTACCTGGCGCGCCAAATGTCGGATTTCGGGTTCTGGCAGACCCTCTAGATTCGAACACTGGGGTGCGGGCGGAGATTTTGCCCTCTACCTACCTGCACCTCGCCGCCTTGCTAGGATCTAAGCTATCAAAGGAACAATACAAGAGACACGGGGTTTATACTGGTTCGGGCCACCATTGTGGTGTAATACCCTACTCCAGTGTGTGGTGTGTGGATTGCCTCAGGGGCTGATGACGAACAATAAAAAGGAAGAATGGCCTCGCGACGGGTTCTTGCGTTGGTGGTTCTGGCTAAGGTTTGACTGGTCGATCTCCAGATTAGGATTCGATGCCTTGTGGGTGGCTAGTCCTATTTATAGGCAAAGGCCCTGGGCCTCTTCCCAAATATTGAGCGGGAAGGGCGCCAACAATTGGCCATTTTGAAGGGGAATATCTAGTACACTTATCCTGACTAAAGTTGGTCCTCCCCTGTCAAAGGCTCTGGTGGTGACGTCGGCTTGGGCTCCACGATGACTTCCTTCCTGCCGTTGCGACGGTCTTGGTCTTGTTGCACCGAAACGGATGCCTTTGCTTGATGCTCTCACCTGAGCTTGCTCCATTTGCACCAAAGAGGAAAGGAGGATACTGCGCGGGCTGGCGCCCGCCTGGCGTCCTTGGTCGTCATGGCTTGCATCATGGGCACCTCGTGAGGTACCCCGCCTTGATCTCTCTGCCTCCTCGCGAGCCAGCCTGACGAGGCCGTGCCTGAGGAAGCTTCCTGTCGTCCACCCCGCGAGGCTTGGCCCCTCGCGAGGGTCTTGAGCTCGTGCTGATGAAGATGGGCCATGCTGGGCCGCCCCTTGAGCCACACCGTAGGCCGCAGGCAGGCAAGTCTGGGGACCCCCGTTCCCAGAACGGCGACAGTCTGGCTGTCCGAGGACCCCTTAATCCAGGACTTCCTCAGTCGGGGCTTTTTCTCAGGTGAATGCGTCACTGGCTGAGTGCTCTATTGTCCCTAGAGAATGCGCCAGGACTGAGCGCACTTGAGACATCTTGAAGATCTTTATCATCTGTGTTGTTTGCACCTTGCCTATGTTGTGGACGTAGGTGAAGGTAGTTTTACGCGAAACCAAACTTGATTGTTTTGTTTGTCATACTGCTTGTGGATGTAGGTTTTGTTTATCATATTGTGTGATTTGCCAATACATTCAATGTATTGACCCTTGTGGCTGCAACTTATCATGTTGCAGGATATTTAGATGATCGGTGAGATACAGTAGGGTTGTGAGTCTTCACTCAACATCTTTGCCAGTGGGCATTGTTTGGACTCATCGTTTACTTATGTTACATTTCCGCTGTTGTTATTGAATAAAGTTAGCCATTTGCTACTCAGTTTGTAATACTTTATGAATTCTGGATCATACGTTATGGTAAATGATGCACTTGTTATTTGATATTCATATGTACTGTGTGTCCTAGCGAGTCGATCCAGGGACTAGCACAGTAAGCACAGAGACATCGAATCTTATCAGGTTCGGGTCATTACATAGGGCATGCCCCCCACCCTCGTGGCTAGGGTGTGGGCCCCCTCTGGTTGATTCTTTCGCCAGTATTTTTTTGTTAATTCCAAAACGTGCCTCCGTGAAGTTTCAGGACTTTTGGAGTTGTGCAGAATAGGTCTCTAATATTTGCTCCTTTTCTAGCCTAGAATTCTAGCTGCCGGCATACTCCTTCATGCAAACCTTGTAAAATAAGAGAGAAAAGGCATAAGTATTGTGACATAATGTGTAATAACAGCCCATAATGCAATAAATATCAATATCAAAGCATGATGCAAAATGGACGTATCAACTGCCACAAGCTTAGACCTCGCTTGTCCTCAAGCGGAAGCCGAAATCGAAAAATATGTCCACATGTTTTAGAGATGGAGGTGTCGATAAAATAAAATACGGACATGCGGGCATCATGATCATTCTTGAAACAGCAACATATATAAATATATATTGTCATATGATTTCTTATGCTAAAGTAACAATCTATTCACTGTTTCAAGTATGAATCAGAAACTTCATTAAAAACTAACAAACTATAATCTCAGTCATTGAAGCAATTGCAATTTATCGTAACATCGGAAAGAGTCAATACAAGAGATTTTTAGCAAGTCCACATACTCAACTATCATTTAGTCTTTTAGAATTGCTAACACTCATGCAATACTTATGGGTATGGAGTTTTAATCGGACACAAAGAAAGATAGGGGATGATAGTGTTGCCTCCCAACCTTTTACCTCAAGGGTAATGTCAACAATAATAGTTTATGATAAGTTACATCCAATTGGATATATATATATATATAAGGATCTTTCCAACACAATGTGCTTGCCAAAGGATAAAATGTAAAAAAGGAAAGGTGAAGATCACCATGACTCTTGCATAAGGCATAAGACAAAAATAAAAGATAGGCCCTTCACAGAGGGAAGCAGAGGTTTCGTCCCGTAAGCTTGCCCATGAATTTTTCTAGGACAAAACCCTTGATATAGCAGAAGATGGTCGCTGGAGGCCCACCAGGGGGCCCAGGAGATAGGGGGCGCCCTATAGGGGGGGCGCCCCCCTGTCTCCTGGACAGGGTGTGCCCCCCTGGCCTATTTCTTTTTCTCATAATTCCTTAATAAATCAAAAAAGTGTTTTCATGGAGTTTCAGGACTTTTGGAGTTGTGCAGAATAGGTTTCCAATGTTTGCTCCTTTTTCAGCCAGAATTCCAGCTGCCGCCATTCCCCCTCTTCATGGTAAACCTTTTAAAATAAGAGAGAATAGCCATAAGTATTGAGATATAATGTGTAATAACAGCCCATAATGCAATAAATATTGATATAAAAGCATGATGCAAAATGGACGTATCAACTCCCCCAATCTTAGACCTCGCTTGTCCTCAAGCGGAAACCGAGATCAAGAAATATGTCCACATGTTTAGAGATAGAGGTGTCGAGAAAAATAAAATACGGACATGAGGGCATCGTGATCATTCTAATAACAACAACATATATAGATTTTGTCATATGATTTCCTATGTTCAAGTAATAAGCAATTCACAATGTCAAGTATGGTTCATAAACTTCATTGGGAACTAACAAACTATAATCTCAGTCATTGAAGCAATTGCAATTTATCGTAATATCAAAAAGTCAGTAATAGAGCTTTTCAGCAAGATCACATACTCAACTATCTCGTAGTCCCCCATAATCGTTAACACTCACTCAATACTTGTGGTTATAGAGTTTCAGCCGGACACTGAGAAAGATAGGGGCTTATTGTGTTGCCTCCCAACGTATTCACCTTTAGGTGATGTCAACAATAATAGCCTATGACAACTTACATTCAATTTGATATATGTATCATGACCTTTCAAACACGAGGAGCTTGCCAAAGGATAAAATGAAAAAGTGGAAAGGTGAGGATCACCTTGACTCAAGCATAAAGTAAAAACATAAAGTAAAAGATAGGCCCTTCGGAGAGGGAAGCAGAGGTTGTCATGTGCTTTTAGGGTTGGATACACAAAATCTTAATGCAAAAGAACGTCACTTTGTATTGCCCCTTGTATGTGGACATTTATTATGCACTCTGTCGCTTTTATTACTTCCACAACAAGTTCGTACAAAGCTTATTTTCTCTGCATTAATAAGTCATGCATATTTAGAGAGCAATTTTTATTGCTTGCACCGATGACAACTTACTTGAAGGATCTTACTCAATCCATAGGTAGGTATGGTGGACTCTCATGGAAAAACTGGGTTTAAGGGAGTTTGGAAGCACAAGTAGTATCTCTACTTGGTGCAAGGAGTTTTGGCTAGCATGAGGGGGAAAGGCAAGCTCAACATGTTCGGAAGGTCACTAACAATATACTTTAACTGAGATGTCGGAAAACATAAACCATTACCTTGTATTCCTTGTCCAACATCAATTCTTTTAGAATGTCATACTTAATGAGTGCTTCACAATCATAAAAGATGTCCAAGATAATATATCTATATGTGAACCCCTCTTTCCTTATCACTTCCTATTAATTGCAAGGATGACCAAGGCTACGTTCATCAACTCTCAACAATTTTTATGCCTCATACTTTCTATGTGTGAAGTTATCACTATCCATAAGACCAATATGAACTCTTTTGTTCTTTCTACTTTCTCAAGATCATAGTAGCATAGCAAAGCCCTTGACTCAACACTAATCTTTATTATAGATAGCACACAGACGCGCTTACAAAAAGAGATCACAAAGCAAAACTCAAAACTACTTGACATCAAAACTTCAAACTAATAGATCAAGATACTACTAAAAGGATCGAACTAAATAAAGCGGTAAAGATAGGAGTGTGATGGTGATACAATACCGGGGCACCTCCCCCAAGCTTGGCAGTTGCCAAGGGGAGTGCCCATACCCATGTGATTATTTCTCCTTCTTCACGGTTGGTGTTGTGATCTTCTTGGCGATGATGCCCTTCAGGATATGGTTTTCCTCCTCAAGCTTATTGTTTTGTCGTTTGAGGTCCAAAATTTCTTTACGGAGCTTGCCCGTAACGGCCAAGGCTCCTTTTACCCAAGGATGCTGCATAGCTTCTGGAGAACACATGAAACTCTTTTTCATATTTTCATAAGAAAGAAATCTAGAGTTGGAAGGGATGACCGAAGCAGGGAAATCCAGGCGAGGGAGTTCCCCCATAGTAAAATCAGCTTGGAAGCGAGAGGTAACTTCTTGATCTTCCTCTATAGCATCTATCCTTTTCAAATCAGCCTCCATCTCATCCTCCGTTGATGGTACAAAGTGATAGGCATCGCCGTTTTCTCCTGGATCTGGTGTTGGGTGAGACACCCGGCTCTCCCCAACTGATTCCTGAGAAGACATCTTGCTTAATTCTCCAACAGGAACAGCTTGAAATGAAAACAGAGGATATTTGCGTGATATGGTGGCCAAACCCGTCGGGAGTATATATAATGAATTTTTACCGACCAAAATACGTAACATACAATAAAACGGAGTCCGGGAGGCACACAAGGTGCTCACGAGACAAGGGGGCGCGCCCTACGGGGGGGAGCCCTCCTCTCTCGTGGGAGCCTTGTGTCCCTTTCGGACTACTTCTTTCTTCCTAAAATTCTTAAATAATCCAAAACTGATGAAAATTGCCATTAGAGTTGTTTTGGAGTCGGTATACTTACCGTACCACGTACCTATGCCTTTTCGGAGTCTAGAACATTCTGGAAAGTGTCTCTTATGTACTCCTCTGGGGTTATGGTTTCAATAATATTAGTTTCAACATTGATAGGGTTACCTGAAATATAATGCTTGATTCTTTGACCATTAACCACCCTAGGATTTGTGCCTTCAAAGTTGTTAACTTTTATAGCACCGGAACGGTAGACCTCCTTGATAACGTGGGGACCTTCCCATTTTGAGAGAAGTTTTCCTGCAAAAAATCTTAAATGAGAGTTGAATAATAACACATAATCTCCTACGTTAAACTCATGCTTTTGTATCCTTTTATCATGCCAGCGTTTGACTTTTTCTTTGAAGAGCTTGGCATTCTCATAAGCTTGGGTTCTCCATTCATCAAGTGAGCTAACATCAAATAACCTTTTCTCACCGGCAAGTTTGAATTCATAATTGAGCTCTTTAATAGCCCAATATGCTTTATGTTCAAGTTCAAGAGGTAAATGACATGCTTTTCCATAAACCATCTTATATGGAGACATACCCATAGGATTTTTTATGCAGTTCTATAGGCCCATAATGCATCATCAAGTTTTTTGGACCAATTCTTTCTAGATCTATTCATAGTCTTTTGCAAAATTAATTTGAGCTCTCTATTTCTCAACTCTACTTGACCACTCGACTGCGGGTGATAAGGAGATGCAATTCTATGATTTACATCGTATTTAGCAAGCATCTTACGGAAAGCACCATGAATAAAATGTGAACCACCATCAGTCATAAGATATCTAAGGACTCCATACCTCAGAAAAATAACTTCTTTAAGAATTTTAATAGAAGTGTTATGATCAGCACTACTAGTTGGAATAGCTTCTACCCACTTAGTAACGTAATCAACAGCAACTAAGATATGTGTATAACCATTGGAGGCAGGAAAAGGTCCCATGTAATCAAAGCCCCAAACATCAAACGGTGCAATAACAAGAGAATAATTCATAGGCATTTCTTGACGTCTACTAATGTTACCTATTCTTTGGCATTCATCATAGGATACGACAAACTTACGAGCATCTTTGAAAAGAGTAGGCCAATAAAAACCAGATTGTAGTACCTTGTGTGCAGTTCTATCTCCAGCGTGGTGTCCTCCATAGGATTCAGAGTGACACTTGCGTAGGATTTTTTCCTGTTCATGCTCAGGCACACAACGTCTAATAATACCATCTACTCCTTCTTTATAAAGGTGTGGATCATCCCAGAAGTAATGTCTTAAATCATAGAAGAACTTTTTCTTTTGCTGGTATGTGAAACTAGGTGGTATATATTTAGCAACAATGTAATTAGCATAGTCAGCATACCAAGGAGCAGTACGAGAAGCATTGACAACCGCTAATTGTTCATCAGGAAAACTATCATTAATAGGCAGTGGGTCGTCAAGAACATTCTCTAACCTAGACAAGTTGTCTGCAACAGGGTTCTCAGCTCCCTTTCTACCAATAATATGCAAGTCAAATTCTTGGAGCAAGAGAACCCATCTAATGAGTCTAGGCTTAGCATCTTTCTTTTCCATAAGATATTTAATAGCAGCATGATCAGTGTGAATAGTAACTTTGGAATCAACAATATAAGGTCTAAACTTATCACATGCAAACACAACTTCTAAGAATTCTTTTTCAGTGGTAGCATAATTTCTCTGGGCAGTATCAAGAGTCTTACTAGCATAATGGATAACATTCAATTTCTTATCGACTCTTTGCCCTAAAACAGCACCTACAGTGTAATCACTAGCATCACACATAATTTCAAATGGTAAATTCCAATCAGGTTGCTGAACAATAGGTGTTGTGATCAAAGCTTTCTTAAGTGTTTCAAATGCGTCTACACAATCATCATCAAAGATAAAAGGAATATCTTTTTGCAATAAATTAGTGAGAGGCCTAGAGATTTTAGAAAAGTCCTTAATGAACCTCCTATAAAAACCGGCATGACCAAGGAAACTTCTTATACATTTTATGTCCTTGGGACATGGCATCTTTTCAATAGCATCAACTTTGGCTTTATCAACTTCAATACCTCTCTCGGAGATCTTGTGCCCCAAGACAATGCCTTCATTAACCATAAAGTGACACTTTTCCCAATTCAGGACGAGACTAGTGTCCTCGCATCTCTGCAAAACTCGATCAAGGTTGCTCAAACAATCATCAAAATAGGATCCATAGACGGAGAAGTCATCCATGAACACCTCACAAATCTTTTCACAAAAATTAGAAAATATAGCCATCATGCATCTTCGAAAGGTAGCAGGTGCATTACATAAACCAAAAGGCATACGTCTATAAGCAAAAGTACCAAAAGGGCAGGTAAAAGTAGTTTTAGATTGATCCCCCGCTGACGCATGTATTTGAGAGAAGCCAGAATAACCATCTAGAAAGAAAAAATGTGTGTGTTTGGATAACCTTTCTAGCATTTGATCAATCAAAGGTAAAGGTAATGATCTTTCTTAGTAGCTTTATTTAACTTACGGAAATCAATTACCATCCTATAGCCTGTAATAATTCTTTGCGGGATCAATTCATCTTATCATTAGGAACAAAAGTAATACCTCCCTTTTTAGGGACACAATGGACAGGGCCTACCCATTCACTATCAGCAACGGGATAAATAATACCTGCCTCAAGGAGTTTTAGAATCTCCTTTCTTACCACTTCCTTCATTTTGGGATTTAATCGTCTTTGAGGATCTCTAACAGGTTTGGCATCTTTCTCCACTGAAATTTTATGTTAACATAATGTGGGACTAATGCCCTTAAGATCATCCAGAGTATATCCAATAGCAGCTCGGTGCTTTTTTAGAGTTTTCAATAATCTTTCTTCTTCTTTCTCTAAAAGGTTAGCACTAATAATTAGAGGATATATTTCTTTTTCATCAAGATAAGCATACTTGAGATTATCAGGTAAGGGTTTGAGTTCAAACACGGGATCACCCTTGGGTGGAGGGGGATCCCCAAGAATTTCAACGGAAAGATTATGTTTTAGCATAGGTTCTTGTTTAAGGAACACTTCATCTATTTCTTCGCTTTCCTTCATAAACATATCGTTTTCATGGTCTAGCAAATATTGTTCTAACGGATCAGTTGGAGTTACAGCAATGGAAGCAAGACCAATAATCTCATCCTTACTAGATGATTCCTTTTCACAATGTTGTCTACTAAACTTAGCAAAATTAAACTCATGAGACATACCATCTAAGCCAACAGTGACAATATTCTTTTCACAATCAATCTTAGCACTAGCAGTATGCAAGAAAGGTCTACCAAAAATAATGGGACAAAAATAATCTTGTGGGGAACCGAGAACAAGAAAATCAGCAGGGTATTTAATCTTTCCACACAAGACTTCAACATCTCTAACAACCCCAAAAGGTTTAATGGTGTCCCTATTAGCAAGATTAATTGTAACATCAATATCTTCTAATTCAATTGGTGCAATGTCGTGCATAATTTCTTTATAAAGATCATAAGGTATCGTGTTAGCACTAGCACCCATATCACATAAGCCATGATAACAATGATCTCCTATTTTAACGGAAATAACAGGCCTGCCTATAACAGGTCTACGTGTCTTAGTATCGGGTCTAGCAATATTAGCAGTTTCACCCACGAAAGAAATAACATGCCCATCTAAGTCTTCATCCAAGAGATCTTTAATCATAGCAATACTAGGTTCAACATTAATTTGCTCAGGAGGTGTATAAGTCCTAGTATTACTCTTACGAACAACCGTCGAAGCTTTAACATGATCTTTTATCCTAACAGGAAAAGGAGGTTTTTCAACATAAGTAGGAGGAATAATAGGATCACTATATGTAATAGTCTTTTCTTCGACTGTAATAGGTGCAACTACTTTCACTTCAAAAGGCGGATTATATTTAAACCACTTCTATTTAGGGAGATTAATGTGAGCAGCAAAAGTTTCACAAAAAGTAGCTACTATCTTAGAGTCAAGTCCATACTTAGAGCTATATCCACGGAAAGCATCGGTATCCATAAAAGATTTAACACAATCAAACTTAGGTGTCATACCTGACTCCTTACCATTGTCGGAACCCCAATCTTCAGAGTTGCATTTAATTCTTTCCAATAAGTCCCATTTGAAATCAATAGTCTTCAGCATATAGGAACCAGCACAGGAAGTATCGAGCAAGTTGCGATTATCAAGAGAAAGCCAAGCATAAAAATTCTGAATAATCATTTCCCGAGAGAGCTCATGATTGGGGCATGAATATAACATTGACTTAAGCATCGCCCAAGCTTGAGCGATGCTTTCTCCTTCGCGAGGCCAGAAATTATATATGTAATTACGATCATGATGAACAAGATGCATATGATAGAACTTCTGGTGAAATTCCAATTTCAATCGCTTATAATTCCAAGATCTCGTGTCATCACATAGACTATACCATGTCATTGCATCTCCCTTCAAAGATAAAGGGAATACCTTCCTTTTGACAACATCATCGGGAATACCTGCAAGCTTAAATAATCCACAAACTTCATCCACAAAGATAAGGTGTAAGTCGGGATGCAAAGTTTCGTCTCCTGCAAAAGGATTAGCTAGCAGTTTTTGTATCATACCCGAAGGAATCTCAAAGTGAATAGTTTCATAAAGTTCAGTAGGTTGAGGAGCATCTCTTTGCTCCTCTGGTTGGGGTAAAGATATCCCAAACAAGCCATCAAAGGATTAGTTTCCATAGTGACTAGTAAAAGAAAATTTCAGCACACTAAATTAATGTTTCCTTACCAAGTTCCACTCACCAAGAGCGCTACGCTCCCCGGCAATGGCGCCAGAAAAGAGTCTTGATGACCCACAAGTATAGGGTATCTATTGTAGTCCTTTCGATAAGTAAGAGTGTCGAACCCAACGAGGAGCAGAAGGAAATGATAAGCGGTTTTCAGTAAGGTTTTCTCTGCAAGCACTGAAATAGTAGGTGATAGATAGTTTTGTGATAAGATAAATAGTAATGAGCAAAAGTAAATAAAGTAAATAAGGTGCAGCAGGGTGGCCCAATCCTTTGTGTAGCAAAGGATAAGCCTAGACAAATTCTAATAATAACGAAGGAGCTCCCGAGGACACATTGGGAATTATCATCAAGCTAGTTTCATCACGTTCGTAAGATTCTCGTTCGGTACTTTGATAATTTGATATGTGGGTAGACCGACACTTGGGTACTACCCTAACTTGGACAAGCATCCCACTTATGATTAACCCCTATTGCAAGCGTACGCAACTACAAAAAGGAGTATTAAGGTAAACCTAACCACAACATTAAACATATGGGTCCATATGAACCCCTAACGAAGCAACTCATAAACTAGGGTTTAAGCTTCTGTCACTCTAGCAACCCATCATCTACTTATTACTTCCCCATGCCTTCCTCTAGGCCCAAATAATGGTGAAGTGTCATGTAGTCGATGTTCACATAACACCACTAGAGGATAGAAAACATACATCTCATCGAAATATCAAATGAATACCAAATTCACATGACTACTAATAGCGAGACTTTACCCATGTCCTCAGGAACTAAAGTAACTACTCACAAAGCATAAGCATGTTCATAATCAGAGGTGTAATAATATGCATTAAGGATCTGAACATATAATCTTCCACCAAGTAAACCAATAAGTATCAACTACAAGGAGTAATCAACACTACTAGCAACCCACAGGTACCAATTTGTGGTTTTGGATACAAGATTGGATACAAGAGATGAAGTAGGGTTTGAGAGGAGATGGTGCTAGTGAAGATGTTGATGGAGATTGACCCCCTCCCGATGAGAGGATCATTGGTGATGACGTTGGTGATGATTTCCCCCTCCCGGAGGGAAGTGTCCCCGGCAGAACAGCTCCGCCAGAGCCCTAGATTGATTCCGCCAAGGTTCTGCCTCATGGCGGCGGAATTTCGTCCCGTAAGCTTGCCCATGAATTTTTCCAGGACAAAACCCTTCATATAGCAGAAGATGGTCGCCGGAGGCCCACCAGGGGGCCCAGGAGATAGGGGGCGCGCCCTGTAGGGGGGGCACCCCCCTGTCTCCTGGACAGGGTGTGGGCCCCCTGGCCTATTTCTTTTGCTCATAATTCCTTAATAAATCAAAAAAGTGTTTTCATGGAGTTTCAGGACTTTTGGAGTTGTGCAGAATAGGTTTCCAACGTTTGCTCCTTTTTCAGCCAGAATTCCAGCTGTCGGCATTACCCCTCTTCATGATAAACCTTGTAAAATAAGAGAGAATAGCCATAAGTATTGAGATATAATGTGTAATAATAGCCCATAATGCAATAAATATTGATATAAAAGCATGATGCAAAATGGACGTATCACACACCTCTCATCTCTTATTGGTTGATATGTCAAGAAACAAGAAACAAGGTAGAAGTTAATGCACCGCGTCTAAGTGTTTTGGGACTATTTGGTTTTCGTAAGATGACTTACACACCTAGACGGAGGGAGTAGTATAGCCCTGTAAACCAGAAAGGAGTATTTGCCTTTCTAGAGATTTCGACAAGTGACTAGACTACACCTCGTGCAGCCGTGCAGTACTCCCTCCCTTCCGGTTTATAGGGCTCAAATCTCAAATCTCATGAATGTATCTCGTACTACTATACAAAACTACCCTAATAAAACTCATGCATTAATTACGTAGTTCTCTCGTTTTCCTCTCCGCCTTGGTTGCGGTGTACAATATTGAGCACTCCTATAAGACTAGCCGCTCTATCTACATGTGGGACATTTCAAAGCATCCGGGCCCGCGTGCCATTCACCAAATCACAACGAGGTGCTACAGTCGAGACTCACCTGTCACCCCGGTGTGGCAGTCATGACCCTTCATATCACAAAACCCCCACCTTTACCAGCAGTGGTAAGGTGGCCTCCAAGTTGGACTGGACGAAGCAACCATCATTTCACTGGAACGCTCGTTCAAGCCCTTTCTTCCCTTTCTTGAAGAAAACCTCACTCCAGGCTACTCACTTCTGCCATTTTTCTTCTGTACCGACGAAGGAAAGGTGGGCGAATCAGTTATGCTGCTATATTTTCATTCCAAGAATCTTCTTTTTGCGAAGCACCAACCGATTCTCACATCCTATTCTTTTCCCGTTTTCATTGCGATTGTGGTTTCCTTTCGATTGCTTTTTGTTTGTCAGTTCATTGCTGGATCCTGGAGCACTAGGCAAAGAGTTGCTGGCAGACAACCCACTGGAGACAGCGATCTCTAGGAAGCGAGCACCGACCAACGAGTTGACCATGTTGGCGGGCCAACCCATGGAGACGAAGAACTCCAAGAAACAAGCACTGGCCAAAGAGTTGAGGACGTTGGCGGACGAACTCCTCAAAGAATGTTGGAAGAACAGCAAGGGCCCCACCGTGCCTACCCCAGGAACTCTGATTGCCACCTATGTTAGGCTCAAGACCGAGTTTGAGGAGATAGTCACCGTTGAGAAGCAGTATTCCCCTGGCAAGGTGATGGCCCCCATCGAGGACGAGGAGATGCCCCCCGGAGGGATGAGATCCTCCGGTGAGCTGCACACGGTAAAAAATAATGGCTTATTACCATATTTGTGGTTTTTGATTATTTGCAATGTGCATGCTAATATGTTAGGGTTGTGCAGGTGCCGGTGGACGTCCTTGATGATTCCGATGTCGTGGCCCGTCTTGTTGGCACCGCCCCGGAGATCGATTCCGATGCTGCTGTCCATCCTGTGGACAACGCCCCAGAGATCGATTCCGATGTCGCAGTCAGTCCTGTGGACATTGCCCCAGAAATCGTTCCCATGCCGCTGTTCGTGCTGTGGTCATTGCCCGAGAGATCGATGACAAGAAATAGTTGGACGCGCTAATCCTTCAGGGTAGTTTGCATTGCCCCGTGTTTAGTTACCAGAACGATGCGTGTTATCAAACCATCTTAGGGCTAGTGCACTGTCTTGTGTGGGCGGATCTTGCTACTTTTGTTTGATAGTGAATCGTGCGATGAATCATGCGAACCCTCTCCGAGTTATGGAAACAGATGTATCCTCACCAGCTTTTGATGTAATATATGGCATGCTTAGATGTAAGTTTGAACTGTTTATCATATCAGTAGGGCTTGTTTGATGATTCTTGGTGTTAGTAGGCTAGCTACTGTGCGAGCTATAGTACTTGCAAAACACTCACCGAAGAGAAACGTTGGGGCTGATGAGCTCGTGGTACGCTTATAATTATCCCTCAACGATCGACCAATAGCCCTAGCTCCTAAAATTGTAGGCTTAGCGATCGATCAGACAATAGTTGACACGGATACATTCAGGCCTCATTTGGTTCATAGGGTAGGAAAATCATAGCAAAAGTAATGAGAACGTGCAACACAAAATCATAGCAGTGCAGAGACGTACTCCCTCCGTTCCAAAATAGATGACCTAGGCGGGCTAGTTTGGCCTAGTGGGTTTCAGTGATATGACGTGGTACAGTGTCGTCCAGTCTTCGCGTGTGGTAGCAGTATTGCAGGTACAATAAGTTTTCTTGAAGAAGCGGAATTCAACGAAGTCATGATGGTTCCTTCGTCCGAACAACTTACAGTGGGAAAGGTTGGGCCTGCGATACGACCGGGGTAGACCAGGATAATTTTGTGCATGGCAGGTAGACCAGGATGGTCAATGTCCCACATGTCGGTGAATGAAAGTATTCATTCCTTTATAGAGGACGAGCAATGAGTATTCATTGTTTATTTTTTATGAAATCTATTGTCTCCACTGTTACTCCTTGACTTTGTCAATGCCTCTCTCTCCTCCACATAAGCGGGGACTACTTGCTATGCATGCGACGGGCAGCTGGCGTCTTGAGGGGCCAGGGCGGTCAGAGTGGGCTCCGGAAGCGGTCCGGACTCCAGCATGGCCCACCTCACATTATCACCATATATTTCTTGGAGTCCGTGCACGGCGGGCGGGCGATCTCTTCTCCCTCCCCCGTTTCTCTCTTCTCAGCTGACACCCGCCAAGAGATTAGATTTCGGCTATCGACGGTTTATTCAATTATAGTTCCACATGTCAGTGAAATTGCAAGACAATGCGTGTCCCCTCTGGTCAGCGGCGTGCGAGCCGGACTGTCAGGGGTGCGATGCGTACAAGTCTTAAGTGTGCCGACTTTTCCTTTAGAACTTGCGAAGCATAACGTTTTCGCGCGATCGATCGATAAAATGATGAGGGCGGTTCTTTCCCGCTTGTTAGGCGGGCTAGTTCGAGTGATATGACGTGCTACAGTGCCGTCCACTTGCTCCATTTTTATGTAAGCAAGATAAAAATGGAGGACTGTTAGCGATTATAGCATGATAGTTAGGGCATCTCCAACGCTAGCCCACAAATTTACACCGGCATCTATATGAACTAACCGGATGAAATTCGTGCAAACAAAGCAAATTTCAAATTAACTGGATGAAATTCATTACATTTTGAAAACTTTTCCTACAAACTGGACGAAATTCATTACATATTTCACACAAACCGTACTAAAACCTACTGTAAACCTAATCTAAACGATCGCCGATGCCCGACCACCATGTCCGGCCATGAACCCGAGAAAGCCGTCCATTGCCTTTCCCTCCTCCTCATCCGCCTCGATAACCTCCTCCTCCGGAGCACAAGGTTCTGAAGATTTCCACCTCCACGTCGCTGTCAAGCGGCTAATCGACCGTCGATGTTTACCCCACCAAACTTAGCGTCGACTGAGTGGAGTAGCGGTAGCCTTCCCGGGACCACAGCGGCGGCGACCTACCGTGTACTACTCTTCCTCGCTGCTGGCTGCGCCCGCGCCCGCATGCCGGCTTTGTGGTCGTGGCGGCGGAGGGTGGCTGGGGGGGTGCCGGCGATCTCCTTCGTTTTCTCCTGCTACAGTACGTCAAAGAGAGCTTTGGAGCGTGCCCGGAGCAGAGCCGCCGATGTCCCTCATCTGCTCCTGCGACAGTACGTCCAAGAGAGCTTCGGAGCGCCAGGAGGCCATGGTTGGAGTGGTGCCGACAGAAGGAAGGGACCGGAGGAGAATAAGTGTGGGTCTTTGGCTATGGCTGCGAGCTGGGGCTCAAGTTAATATAGCGGGCGAATGGCAATGACCCGCGGCAGACGGATGGACAACTGGCGCCGGAGTAGGTTCGTCGGGCGTGAATGCGGACGCTGCTTCAGTGACTTAACTGCAGATGCGTTGGGTTGACATGTGGGCCCAACGGGCATCTGGCCCGCATGTCAGTGACACACCAATTGCACCTGCAGTTAAGTCCAGTGAATGCGGCATTGACATTCTGCAGAGACAGTGACCGTTTCAAGCGGGAAGCGCGCGCTAGCGATGGAAGGGGTTTCAGTGTGCAGTGGCACTGTGACGCCCGGATAATCAAGCTACAGTAACATTTGCTAATGATGCCACGTCACCTCAATTACTGTTGCTAATCTCGCGTTAGTTCTAAACCAATTCAAATCCAAATTAAAAATCAGGCAAACAACAAAAGTTGTCAAACAATGAAACTAAAATGTTCGGGTCATGCCAGATAATGCATAGGTGATTATGGTGGTGAAACCAAACTTTTATGAAATTCTTAACTGCACTAAAATGATTTAAGTAGTATAAAACCTAATTATTAAAATGCCTTTACTAATTAATAAAATATCAAACTAAATTACTTCGGGACTAGACTTTTTGTGACAGTGGCCTAAATTGAAATACTAAATTAGGAGCCAAGTATATATTTTGCAAAGACTAAAACAATAGGAAACAAAGAGAAGACAAAAAAGAAAATAAATAAAAAGGAAAGATAAAATGAAAACAAAAGACCTAATCTACTGGGCCTTGGCCCAACTAGCCACTCCCTGTCAGGCCAGTCCACCTGACCCAGGTTGCCCTCCCTTATCCCCCACCCCGATCGAACCCTAGGGAAACCATCCCAACTTCCCCCATCGATCCAGATCTGGATCGGGATCATCCCTATTGCCCCGCACGAACCCCCCACTCCTCCCGCACGAACCCCCACTCCTCTTGACCGAGACCCCCATCCTCTCCCCTTCTACAGCGTCGCCAAGCACCCCGCGCCCGACCTCCTTGCCGCGGTGGAGCTCCACCTCAACGGCATGCCCGCGCCCGAGGAACCGCCGCCTATCGCATTCGCCCGACACCGTCCCGAAGCTATCTCGCATCGAGTCGACGCCCTCTCGCCGGATCTCGCTTCCCCGACTCCTCCCCGAGCCCGCTGCCAGTTCCCTACGGACCCGCCGTGAGCCCCGACCACTCCTCCTCTCTCCCTCGCACTCACGGCTGCGGCCAACCCGCGCCCATGGCTGCCTCGTGCCCCATCCTCTTCTTCCTCCCGCTACGCCGTCGTCCGCGGGACCCGCCCGCTACAGCCACCTGGAGCTGCTGCCCCGCCACGGGCGCCGCTCGCCTCGCCTGGCCACCGTGCACACGCGCACCACCCCTGTGCCCCTGAACACGCCCACGACCACGCCCCTGTTGTCTGTCTTCCTCACTCACCGCGCACGCGCGCTCGGCTCCTGCCCGACCGCAGTGACCCGCGTCGATCGCACGCGTGCCCGACCTCGCCTCGGTCGCGCAGACGCACCGTCCTGGCGCCCCGGCACCGCCTGCATCACCACAGCCCTGCCCCGCCGTGGCCTCGCCGCTGCCACATTGGCACCGGCCGGTGCCGCGCTGGCGTCCTCCCCTCGGCATGGCACCGACTGACCGCGCCCAGTCCGGGCGCCCGCACCCGCGCGCCCGCTCGCGCCCGCTCCAGTGGCCTCCTGGGCCACTGGCATATGGGGCCCGCCCCCATGGAACATTAAAAAGAATAATAAAAATAATTAGTTAATTAAATAAATAATTAACTTAATTAATGATGTTTATTTAACCTAATCATTTAGTTAAATAAATTAACCATGTTTAATTAACCTGAGACTATGGCGAACAGGACCCACCTGCAAGGTTGACCTAGTCAACCTTTGGTACTGCTGACATCATGATGTTGTCATGCTGACATCATAATTGCAATTTCTAAATTAAATTAATTATGCTAATTTCAATAAAAAGATTTAAAAACTTAAAAAATTAATATAAAATAATCCATAGCTCGGATGAAAATACTTTGTACATGAAAGTTGCTCACAACGACGAGACGAATCTGAATACGCAGTCTGTGCATTCACCACACATTGCTAGCATAGTGAACCTGCAAAATTTCACCTCCGGTTCATTTGTCCAAAAATGCGAAACACCGAGGATACTTTCCCGGATGTTTTCCCCTTACACCGGTATCACCTAATATCGCGTTAGGGCACACCTAGCATCGTTACTTGTCATGTCATGCATCTATATGCACCTGTTTGCATTGTATTCATTGTTTCTTCCCCCTCTTCTCTCCGGTAGTCTACGAGACCGACGCTGCTGCTGCCCAGTTCGACTACGGAGTTGACGATCCCACCTTCTTGCCAGAGCAACCAGGCAAGCCCCCCCCTTGATCACCAAATATCGCCTATTCTTCTCTATACTACTTGCATTAGAGTAGTGTAGCATGTTACTATTCGGTTACTCCTATTTTGTTGCATAGCCTGTCATTGTTGCTACAGTCATTGATACCTTACCCGCAATCCTAAATCCTTAGTATAGGATGCTAGTTTATCATCATTGGCCCTACATTCTTGTTAGTCTGCCTTGCTATACTATCGAGCTGTGATCATTTGGGAGGTGATCACGGGTATATACTATACATATATACATACTATGTAGATGGTGACTAAAGTCGGGTTGGCTCATTGAGTACTCGCAAGTGATTCCGATGTGGGGGCTGGAAGGACAGGTGGCTCCATCCCGATAGAGGTGGGCCTGGGTTCCCGACGGCCCCCGACTGTTACTTTGAGGCGGAGCGATAGGGCAGGTTGAGACCGCCTAGGCGAGAGGTCGGCCTGGCCCTGGTCGGTGTTCGCGGTTGCTTCTTACTAACACGCTTAACGAGATTTTAGTATTTGATCTGTTTCTAGCCACTGGCCTATACGCACTAACCAACTACGTGGGAAAGATATGGGCACTCGACGTCGTGGTATTAGCCGAATCCTTCATGACGTCAGCGACTGAGCGGCGCGCGCCAGATTGGAACGTAAGCCTGCTCTTGTATTAAGGGGGCTAGTTCTGCTTCCGGCCGCCCACTCAACATGCAGGTGTGCAATGGGCGATGGGCCCAGACCCCCCCCCCTGCGCGCATAGGATTTAGACCGGCGTGCTGACCTCTCTATTGTGCCTAGGTGGGGCTGCGACGTGTTGATCTTCCAAGGCCGGGCATGACCCAGGAAAGTGTGTCCGGCCAAATGGGATAGAGCGTGTTGGGTTATGTGGTGCATCCCTGCAGGGAAGTTAATCTATTCGAATAGCCGTGTCGCTCAGTAAAAGGACGACCCGGAGTTGTACCTTGACCTTATGACAACTAGAACTGGATACATAATAAAATACACCCAGACAAGTTCCACAGACAACCCGGTGGTCGCTTTTCCACAGGGCGACGAGGGGAGGATCGCCGGGTAGGATTATGCTATGCGATGCTACTTGGAGGACTTCAATCTACTCTCTTCTACATGCTGCAAGACGGAGGCTGCCAGAAGCGTAGTCTTCGACAGGATTAGCTATCCCCCTCTTATTCTGGCATTCTGCAGTTCAGTCCATGGATATTGCCTCTTTACACATATACCCATGCATATGTAGTGTAGATCCTTGCTTGCGAGTACTTTGGATGAGTACTCACGGTTGCTTTTCTCCCTCTTTCCCCCCTTTCCCTTTTACCTGGTTGTCGCAACCAGATGTTGGAGCCCCGGAGCCAGACGCCACCGTCGACGACGACCCCTACTACACGGAGGTGCCTACTACTACGTGCAGGCCGCTGACGACGACCAGGAGTAGTTTAGGAGGATCTCAGGCAGGAGGCATGCGCCTCTTTCGATCTGTATCCCAGTTTGTGCTAGCCTTCTTAAGGCAAACTTGTTTAGCTTATGTCTGTACTCAGATATTGTTGCTTCCGCTGACTCGTCTATGATTGAGCACTTATATTCGAGCCCTCGAGGCCCCTGGCTTGTAATATGATGCTTGTATGACTTATTTTATTTTTAGAGTTGTGTTGTGATATCTTCCCGTGAGTCCCTGATCTTGATCGTACACATTTGCGTGTATGATTAGTGTACGATTGAATCGGGTGCGTCACAAGTTGGTATTAGAGCCAACTGCCTGTAGGAATCCCCCTTTCACACTCCTTGGCCGTAGTCGAGTCTAGACTTTACAAAACTTTTACTAACATGGCTGTGCGGCCCATGGGCCCACGTCGCCGTTGGGTGGTATTAGGATCTTTTATTCCTCATATATGCTCTGGGACTCTGATCTCTCTTCTATTCGGGTTAAATGAATTTTGCTAAATCTAACATTAGGATCTCGTGATCACTTTCACCCGGAGAGCATCTTATTACCGATGGTCGACTGCTGCACCAGAAGATTTCGAAGTTACTCTCCGATACTCTTTTGAGACTTTGTGCCCGTTGCTTTTGCAATTCCCTACCACCGAAATATCTCTATGTATAAATACATACACTTGCCGTTCTTACTTTTATTCCCAATTCATCTTGTTATTACAAGATACTTTGAAATCCTTTCTATTGTTCCAAGAATATTTTGTGCCTACTCCCTTGCAGTTCCTTGCCACCTGAATACCCCTACGGATAATTTCTCGCCCTTATCGAGTATCCGTTCATCCCCATTTGTTCATGTGTTTCACATTGGTCTTCGAAATACTATTCGATCCTCCAAAAATCTTTATTAGCTTATTGCTCTGCAATACTTGTCTGCTTGCATTATGGATGCTTTCCATATGTCTAACAATATTCGTTAGTATCCTTAGGCACCGTCATTTTGATCCCATTGATTCAACCTAAGTGCGAATGCACGCAATCATCGGTTGATCCTTTTAAATTATCTTTCCGGCTCAGACGTCATTTTAAACATGAGCTTGTTCTCGACCAATCTATTTGTCGTCAATTGTACCCTTAGTTCTATTGAACTTATCCACCCTTGATCAGAGTGTCCTCTTCTGATCCTTCGATTTGGAAATCATAATTCCTTTGATATCTAAGCATCGAATCATTCAGATGTTCTATAATATGATGCCCTTGCATTCTTTCGTCAACTGGTTATGTGTCGATGCTCACATCATCTCCACTCTCGACCGTCAAATCCTTTGTTGGATTATTATTCGGCAATGTCCTTCATATTTAATCGCCTTGTGAATTCTTCCCTGATACATAATGCCATTAGTAAATTCTATTCTCTGATTTGGCCAACCATGCTCTTCTTCCGAGCTAGAGTTATTTGCTCCTGTATCTTGTGGTATATGTTCCTAAGATTCCCTTATGGGTTGAACCTATACCTTCCTTAAAAATTGTATGAACCAGAAGGTTTTGACAAGTCATACCCTTCTAATGTTTAGCAGATAATTTTCTACCATACAACTTCTTCAAGGAAGAGAAGTGAATGGAAGGTTATGCATTATAGAAGTGGGAGTCGACCTTGAACTTTGTGTTCGTGCCCATGGACACGATGTAGATCTTATCATTCAAGCTTCTCTTAAATTAATTATTCCCTTGGTATAAGTACATCTTATATCTGGGATCTGGCCTTTTTCAATCGTGGTTCCAACCATGATCTCCTTTAAATACCATTTCTCGTGCATGTTTATGCACTTACCTTCTATAGAGCAATACCCCAGTCCAAGCTCTACTTTGGACTGTCGTCGAGTATTACCCCCTGGTATCTCGAGATTATCTTAAAACTACATAACTTCTTATGAGTTCTTCATCAAGTACTACATTCTCACTGATTACAATTTTTCATGGACTCTGAGTTATTAAACACTCAAAGACTGCGATAACTGAACCGAGTCTGCACTACGGTTCAACTACTCTTAGTAATCTTCTTTAAGTATGAATTTGTACCCGATCAAGCCATTCCTAGCCTGATCAGCTATATCCTTATCATGCAACTTTTTAACTGTGCTACCTGGTCCTTATTCCCAGAGCACAACTTTTGATGATGAGCTAAGCTTACGTCGATCTTCCTTGTCTTACCGTTTCACCTCAAGCAACAAGCTTGATTCCGAGTTTGTGTCGTATCTGTGGTTTCAATAACTTTTCGCCCCATCCTTCCTTTTGCTTGATGTCGTCGATGACCGATTACATCTCCATGAAACCTCTCAGCAAAATTTGTCATGATCATCATCAACATTCTGAGTTCCTCCAGGATATCAATTGTATTCATGATGAGAAATACCATCCTTGCCCCTCGATGATTTGTGTTATCATCATCAACTTTCTTGCTTTCCCTTCAACACAAACTTGTTCAGGTTTTGTGTTGTACCTTGAGATCCTTGCTATCCAACGTATGTTATGTTCTACCTTGGAGTATTGCTAACTTTTATGTCAAGAATGTCATGGGAAATTCACCACCCTTAAGAATTCTTGATACAAGTGATACTTATTAACATCACCATTCTTTTCTCGGTCCCTATGTTGTTTCTAACCGAAATACCGACAAATAGACTGTGATGTGAACAATTCAAAACTTCTAGCAACCCTATTGCTTGTAAGTTAATGAACTATAGTCACATTCTTTGTGTATTGGATATCGGATCACCCCTCTAACATTGATCATGCTACCTAAGCCCATCTTTCAGGTGCACCTTTCAACCAATGTTTACTTGCGTATGTTTTTCTCAGGTATACATCTTAATATCATTTGATCTGACAAATGTTATCTCCTTGTTCACATGGTTGTGGAAATCCATCTTTTTGGAAATCTCGAGGAATTGTCGCTGAGTCCATTAGCCACCTCCTCATCCCCTCCTTGGTTTAGTGATGAACTATTGTTTTAGGAACCTGCTCCCCTAGTTCATTTCCCGAGAATCTTGCAATGTCATTTCGTCGATTTGTGTTGCACCTTTTCTTCTCGGACATCGTGAGTCTGAGGTATCATGACACCAATCGGATCTGAATCTCGGTCAGATATGATGGTTGGAACATATTTTCAAGAGTTATAACATTGGTCCTTATATGACCCGATAAGGTGAGGTCATGCCTAGCACACTTGGCCGGAGGACCTAGTGTTATAGTTTCCTTTTTAACAAGGTTAACCATTTTACCATGAGGAAATTGAATGCCTTGTTTAATAAGTTATCCTGATGGATCCTTCGTGTATCTGAAGTCCGACCTTTGCTTGAAGACCATGTCAATGCTATCTCAAAGCATGTATGTGGTACTCCTATCATCAATAAGAACACTCGGAGCACAATGCTAAATTTTCTTAATCAAATTATCCATACATCGTTGTATGGGTAATGCCATGAAATTTCTCTGCCCTTTCCTAAAGCATTTTCTACATTATACCCTGTCATGGATATCATGCCCTGCTTGTCCTTGGGAATGATATGTCCCTGAAATATGTGTTTAAACACATTTTTCCTTTCCATTGTTCTATTTAATCTAATAATCATATTTTCCTTTCCATTGTTTGGTTTAACATTTCTTGTGATCTATATGATCTAAGCAGTATTATTCTCCTGCTTATGTAAACACCACGGTGTACAATTCTGTTAGTAAGACCCTGTTACTATTGTTGATGACATTCTGGTAGCCACCGATGGACGCGAACTTTGCCTATTGGTCCGCCTCGTTCAACGAGCAGGATAATGGTTCTCTTCGTCCCTCGCCCTGGGTACCGATGTTGTTGCCGAAATAAATGGCAGGCTATCCTCTAGCATGCCTTGCTTACATGATCACACAAGACGTCTCCGCCCTTCCTACTTTTAACCCACATGGTGGGTCCATAACCCACAGTTCCACAGGATGGAAACCTGACTCTCCTATACAACCCTATTTCTAATGGTTATTCCTCACACTTGGCTTCGTATTAAATTGATGGGCCACCTTCCTAGTGCTCTATTCTGGTATCACACGCAATACTTACTCTCGCT
This sequence comes from Triticum aestivum, assembly GCF_018294505.1. Classification (NCBI taxonomy): domain Eukaryota; kingdom Viridiplantae; phylum Streptophyta; class Magnoliopsida; order Poales; family Poaceae; genus Triticum; species Triticum aestivum. The sequence continues at coordinate 540,781,164 of NC_057798.1, forward strand.
GCTCTGAACCCCTTTCTCACTCTGGTTCAGACTTCGAGCAACTATCTATCCGCTTGGAACATCTTATTGTACCTTCGTACCTTATTCTCGATGTATTTTACTCAACTAGAGAGATACTCTTCTGCTCATTCATGGGTTAACCCCAAATTGTTTCCCTCATAAGCATTGTCATAGTCGAGCTGCCCCTTACCGATTCGTAAGTACGTTGGAGTTCCCAAAGAAGAGGATGACTTCATCATGATGACCCGAAGCAGAGAAATGCAGACGTCAATGTAATGGATCGACCTCTTCAAGAAGAGCAACCAAGGCCGAGCAGATTCGTTCGAATTTTGTAACTAGACCTCCCCCCCTTCTCTACCTCTTAAATGTCGGGACGAGATTTCTTGTAGTGGAGGAGAATTGTGACGCCCGGATAATCAAGCTACAGTAACATTTGCTAATGATGTCGCGTCACCTCAATTAGTGTTGCTAATCTCGCGTTAGTTCGAAACTAATTCGAATCCAAATTAAAAATCAGGCAAACAACAAAAGTTTTCAAACAATGAAACGAAAATGTTCGGGTCATGCCAGATAATGCATCGGTGATTATGGTGGTGAAACCAAACTTTTATGAAATGCTTAACTGCACTAAAATGATTTAAGTAGTATAAAACCTAATTATTTAAATGCCTTTACTAATTAATAAAAATATCAAACTAAATTATTTGGGGACTAGACTTTTTGTGACAGTGGCCTAAATTGAAATACTAAATTAGGAGCCAAGTATATATTTTGCAAAAACTAAAACAATAGGAAACAAAGGGAAGACATAAAAGAAAATAAATAAAAAGGAAAGATAAAATGAAAACAAAAGACCTAATCTACTGGGCCTTGGCCCAGCTAGCCACTCCCTGTCAGGCCAGTCCACCTGACGCAGGTTGCCCTCCCTTATCCCCCACCCCGATCGAACACTAGGGCAACCACCCCCACTTCCCCCATCGATCCAGATCTGGATCGGGATCATCCCTATTGCCCCGCACGAACCCCCCACTCCTCCCGCACGAACCCCCACTCCTCTTGACCGAGACCCCCATCCACTCCTGTTCTCCAGCGTCGCCAAGCACCCCGCACCCGACCCCCTTGCCGTGGTGGAGCCCCACCTCATCGGCGTGCCCGCGCCCGAGGAACTACCGCCTACCGCATTCGCCCGACGCCGTCCCGAAGCTACCTCGCATCAAGTCGACGCCCTGTCGCCGGATCTCGCTTCCCCGACTCCTCCCCGAGCCCGCCGCCAGTTCCCTACGGACCCGCCGTGAGCCCCGACCACTCCTCCTCTCTCCCTCGCACTCACGGCTGTGGCCAGCCCGCGCCCATGGCTGCCTCATGCCCCATCCTCTTCTTCCTCCCGCGACGCCGTCGTCCGCCGGCCCCGCCCGCTACGGCCACCTGTAGCTGCTGCCCCGCTGTGGGCGCCGCATGCCTCGCCTGGCCACCATGCGCACGCGCATCACCCCTGTGCCCCTGAACACGCCCACGATCGCGCCCCTGTTGTCTGTCTTCCTCACTCACCGCACACGCGTGCTCGGCTCCTGCCCGACCACAGTGATCCGCGTCGACCGCACACGTGCCCGACCTCGCCTCGTTCGCCACGACGCACCGTCCCGGCGCCCCAGCACCGCCTGCATCACCACAGCCCCGCCCCGCCGTAGCCTCGCCGCTGCCACGTCGGCACCGGCCGGTGCCGCACCAGCGTCCTCCCCTCGGCATGGCATCGACTGGCCGCGTCCAGTCCAGGCGCCCGCACCCGCGCGCCCGCTAGCGCCAGCTCCAGTGGCCTCCTGGGCCACTGGCATGTGGGGCCCGCCTCCATGGAACGTTAAAAAGAATAATAAAAATAATTAGTTAAATAAATAAATAAATAATTAACTTAATTAAGGATGTTTATTTAACCTAATCATTTAGTTAAATAAATTAACCATGTTTAATTAACCTGAGACTATGGCGAACGGGACCCACCTGCAAGGTTGACCTAGTCAACCTTTGGTACTGCTGACATCATGATGTTGTCACGCTGACATCATAATTGCAATTTCTAAATTAAATTAATTATGCTAATTTCTAGAAAATGATTTAAAATCTTAAAAAATTAATATAAAATAATCCGTAGCTCGGATGAAAATACTTTGTACATGAAAGTTGCTCAGAACAACGAGACGAATGTGAATACGCAGTCCGTTCGTTCACCACACATCCCTAGCATAGTGAACCTGCAACATTTCACCTCCGGTTCATTTGTCAGAAAATGCGAAACACCGGGGGTACTTTCCCGGATGTTTTCCCCTTTCGCCGGTATCACCTAATATCGCGTTAGGGCACACCTAGCATCGTTACTTGTCATGTCATGCATCTATATGCACCTGTTTGTATTGTATTCATCGTTTCTTCCCCCTCTTCTCTCCAGTAGACTATGATACCGACGCTGCTGTTGCCCAGTTCGGCAACGGAGTTGACGACCCCTCCTTGCCAGAGCAACCAGGCAAACCCCCCCTTGATCACCAGATATCGCCTATTCTTCTCTGTACTACTTGCATTAGAGTAGTGTAGCATGTTACTGTTCGGTTACTCCTATTCTGTTGCATAGCCTGTCATTATTGCTACATTCATTGATACCTTACCCGCAATCCTAAATGCTTGCTATAGGATGCTAATTTATCATCATTGGCCCTACATTCTTGTCAGTCTGCCTTGCTATACTATCGGGCCGTGATCACTTGGGAGGTGCTCACGGGTATATACTATACATATATACATACTATACAAATGGTGACTAAAGTCGGGTTGGCTCGTTGAGTACTCGCAAGTGATTCCGATGTGGGGGCTGGAAGGACAGGTGGCTCCATCCCGGTAGAGGTGGGCCTGGGTTCCCGACGGCCCCCGATTGTTACTTTGAGGCGGAGCGACAGGGCAGGTTGAGACCGCCTAGGCGAGAGGTGGACCTGTCCCTGGTAGGAGTTTGCGGTTGCTTCTCAATACACGCTTAACGAGATCTTGGTATTTGATCTGAGCCTGGACACTGGCCTATACGCAGTAACCAACTACGCGGGAAAGATATGGGCACTCGACGTCGTGGTATCAGCCGAAGCCTTCGTGACGTCAGCGACTAAGCGGTGCGCGCCGTATTGGCATGTAAGCCTGCTCTTGTATTAAGGGGGCTAGTTTTGCTTCCGGCCGCCCACGCAACGTGCAGGTGTGTAATGGGCGATGGGCCTAGACCCCTGTGCACATAGGATTTAGACCGGCGTGCTGACCTCTCTGTTGTGCCTAGGTGGGGCTGCGACGTGTTGATCTTCCAAGGCCGGGCATGACCCAGGAAAGTGTGTCCGGCCAAATGGGATCGAGCGTGTTGGGTTATGTGGTGCACCCCTGCAGGGAAGTTAATCTATTCGAACAGCCGTGTCCCTCGGTAAAAGGATGACCCAGAGTTGTAGCTTGACCTTATGACAACTAGAACTGGATACTTAATAAAATACACCCAGACAAGTTCCACAGACAACCCGGTGATCGCTTTTCCACAGGGCGACAAGGGGAGGATCGCCGGGTAGGATTATGCTATGCGATGGTACTTGGAGGACTTCAATCTACTCTCTTCTACATGCTGCAAGACGGAGGCTGCCAGAAGCGTAGTCTTCGACATGATTAGCTATCCCCCTCTTATTCTGGCATTCTGCAGTTCAGTCCATCGATATTGCCTCTTTACACATATACCCATGCATATGTAGTGTAGATCCTTGCTTGCGAGTACTTTTGATGAGTACTCACGGTTGCTTTTCTCCCTCTTTTCCCCCTTTCCCTTCTACCTGGTTGTCGCAACCAGATGTTGGAGCCCTGGAGCCAGACGCCACCATCAACGACGATTCCTACTACACTAAGGTGCCTACTACTATGTGCATGCCGCTGACGACGACCAGGAGTAGTTTAGGAGGATCCCAGGCAGGAGGCATGCGCCTCTTTCGATCTGTATCCCAGTTTGTGCTAGCCTTCTTAAGGCAAACTTGCTTAACTTATGTCTGTACTCAAATATTGTTGCTTCCGCTGACTCATCTATGATCGAGCACTTGTATTCAAGCCCTCGAGGCCCCTGGCTTGTATTATGATGCTTGTATGACTTATTTTATTTTTAGAGTTGTGTTGTGATATCTTCCCGTGAGTCCCTGATCTTGATCGTACACATTTGCGTGTATGATTAGTTTACGATTGAATCGGGGGCGTCATAGGCACTAAGATCGGTTGCTCACGATAGTACATACTCCCTACCATACTACCATAGTACCCTCTCTAGCTAGGCTGTTTTATAGATTGTCGTTGTGATGGACCATATACATGAGCAAGGCGGTCCGAGTATGACCGTTGGTGTTGAGCTAGGTGAATACATGCTCGATGTTCGCGTAGGCCTCCATCAAACGTCTAAACAGTAATGTCAGGCACCGCTGGGGCACGCAGGTAATGGGCTTGCCGTTTGAGTTGTCACATGAGCAGGACTGATTTAGAGGGCGACGTGCATGCATTAGCATGCTTTGACAGCGTGAGCGTGAGTGTTTGACGCGAAGTATTTCATTTTCATTTGGCTGACCAGGGTGCGTTGCAGCGAAGAGTCCGTGGTTTGATTCCCCACATACGCATAATTTTGGTTTTTACAGTATTTCTTTCTCCATTGACAGGTAGGCCCGCGTAGATAGATAAAGAACAAGAGCTGATGAGGTGCATGCGGACTGTTTGGCTGGTCAATCAAACAAATACGGAGCTATACGCTGAGCCAGTGACCGTATAATCACCATATCTCGTATACAATGATCAAAGTGAGCTATCAAGACAAGTTCGATGACCGCCAATGCATTTTACTCGGTAATAAATGACCAGGATTGAAGGGGAATCCAAATTTGCTTTGTCTTCTCTCCTTGAGCTCTTGACAAACCAATGCACTATACGGTTGTCCGGCCACTCCACCCCAGAGCTCTCACCAAGCGTCGTTCATGCCACTGCGCCGCACACTAACTGGTAAGGCAGCGATGGCATCCCGCCGCACCGAGTTCCTCGCCGCCCACAACCGCACACAAAATGGTAGGGAAGCAATGGCATCCCACCGTGCCGAGTTCATCGCCGCTCGCGACCTCACAACTATGTAGGAGGAATTTGAAGATGCCAAGGCCGAGTGGGCGGTAGAGCAAGAGGTGGCCAAAGCCGCACGGAGGGAGCGGAAAAGTCAAAAAGAACTCAAGAAAAGAGAGGTCCGTCACCACAAGAAAGAAAAGGACACACGCGTTGCTGCGGAGAGGTCGGTGGAGGTCCAAGCATGGTGGGGTGTCGTCGACAAAGCCGGGAAGGAGAACGACAGCGTCTGGCCAGCATGTGAGAAGTAGTAGTACTAGTAGTTAGTGTGTGTGTCTGTCTGAGTACGAGCATGTACCAGTACTACTAGTTACTACTGTAGTTTTTAGAGCAAATTACCAGTACATTAGCCTAGATTAAATGGAAGAATTCCTATCATGTGCATCAAATGGCATCTCTTTCCCTATAGGAATTGAGATGCATGTCATCTCACTTCCTATGATTTTCATATTCCTATAAAATTCCTATCCTATGAACTAAAGGAGGATTCTGTTGGAGTAACTACTGTAGCTAGCAGTACTGCTGGTACAGTAGTTTTCTTCAAGAAGCGGAATTCAATGAAGTCATGATGGTTCCTTCATCCGAGCAACTTCAAAGTGGGAAGTGGGCTTGTGATTTGACGGCTCATTAGTCATTGTTAGTGCGGTGAGATGACCTGGGTGACTCTCCCTTGGAGTTCTGCGTGCATGGCAAGTAGACCAGGATGGTCGATGTACCACATGTTGGCGAGCGAAAGTATTCATTCCGATATCGAGGAGCAATGAAACCGCGTGGTATAGTATCACTGCTGATTGGTTAGCAAAAAAATAGTATCACTGCTGATTTATAATTATTTTTTATTTCTGATGAATGCTAGCGTTTCAACTCTTACGACGAAGGGTGCCAAACACGGCACTTGCTGGATGTCCCACACGTCAGCAAAAGGAGTGGGACATGAACATCGTGGTAGAGCCCAGCGTAAAAAAACAGCATGGTAGAGCATCTCCACTTCTTCCACTTCTGGGTCGGAGACCACACGTAGTACTTAGTGGTATGAACGATACAAAGTGTCACCTGGAGAGAAAGACACGCCAAAAACAAACTCTTGTCGGCAAATATTCGGTTATGCGAGATTACCGTCCTATCCCCAACCAACTAATGTTGCTGTGATGTAGTAGAAATTTGAAACGCGGGCTAAGTTTGTAAATTTCCTCGCATTTGAGACAAGTGCGCCCTGAATACATGGTTCCCCCCTTCCTCTCTACCTCCCTTTTCCCCATTCGTACTCCGTGGGCGCGAAAACACCCTCTCCACCCTACCCTCCTCTGTCCGCCGCCGCCCGCCACCCCATCCACCACCGTCCTCCTCCACCATGCTGGAGCTGATACGCTGACGCCGCCGTCCATTACAAGAGATTGACCTCTCTCATCCATGGCTTCGGACCGGGATCCTTGCATCCCATCCTCACGCTTCATCCCCACCGTCGTCCACCTTGCCGGCGCTGCTCCTACGACCATCTCGTCCACCGCGCCCCACCGCCATCGTCTACCATCCTAGATCTGGTTCCATGCCATCGACAGCCATCGCTACCGCAACACTGTCAAATTCTCAGCAGATGCATACACGGCGCCGCACCAGAGGAGGTACTCTTTCGTATCTGCTCAACTTATTTATCGCAGCAAGAAAATAGATCACCACTGCTTTTCTCTGATTTCTTGTCTTGGTTGTGAAGTTGCCTTTGTCTGGTTTGCACCTTCAGATCCGCCATGGCATGCTCAACACTATACTCCCAATGCTCATGGTTTTCCCCTTTTATATTCCACACTAGTTAAATCACAGTAGACGGAATTTTTCAGAGCTCGTCGGAGTTCGCTGGTGCGAACGAAGGGGCTCGGTTGGTTGTGGGGCCTCACAGAACGAAGAAAACTCAACGCGCATGGGGGATGGGGTGTGGGTGGCGGAGGAACACGGGCGGTGGGGGCCGGTGTTCCGGCCGGCGGCCCGTGCAGAGTTCTGTATGGGAAGAATCAGAGACGAGGAAGAAGATGGGTTAGGAGACGTAGGATCTTCATCCAACCGCCGGAAATGGTCGAGAGACAGCTGGGAGTTGCATTTTTAATGCGCTCTGGTTCATCATGTGTGGGCACTGCACAACCAACGTTTTATTATCCAAAATCTGCTTGCTGTTCTTTACCATGTTCCTCTTCCGTTACTCTTTAATATGTACTCTCTCCATTCCTAAATACAAGTCTTTGTATAGATTCCACCATGGACTACATATGGAGCAAAATGAGTGAATCTACACTCTAAAATGTATCTAGATACATCTGTATGTGATCCAAAGTGGAAATCTCTACCAAAGCTTATATTTTGGAACGGAGGGAGTTTGATAGTAGTACAGTATGTTCCTTGTACTGAAGATGAGGAGGGACATCTGTAGTGTTGAGGTCTATACGGTCGGTTGTGATGGACACTTTGAGCCTCTTTGATTCGTAGGATCTTGTAAACATAGGAATAGGATTTGTAGTGGCCTGCCCACTTGAATCCTATAAGAACAACAAGGAAATGCGGGGAGTTGTGTCGCCTTTGAGAGTTACACTGATATTAACAGTACCGCACCTTCACTTGAAGAGAGTTGGTATCCGAAGCCTTTCTAGCCGTACCGGCAAACTAGCACATATATTCCAGCAAGTTCCACTTTGCTGATTTTGCTCTGATGCTTAAGGTTTTCCCGTTATATCTACACTATGATCTATGTAGCTTCTTTGTGTCGCACTAGCAGCAGTCCACTCTTGAAGCTAAACACTGCAATGACTCACAAAATTGGCACCAAGGCATTGGGTGCCATTCTGGATGCAATGAAACTCATACGCTCACCACCTGTTGACTCTTGTTCAGAATATGATCCTAATGACTCTTTTTCAAAATTGTCACATATGGAGAGACAGCATGGAATTGCATTTCTTTGAGCGCTGTGATTCATCATGAGTGGGCAACCAACATTGTATGCAATGAAGCGGAACCTCAAGAATATGCTTCCTCTTCTATTCTTTAACATGTTCCTCTTTGTTTATTCTGTATTTAGTACGTACAGTATGTTCCTTGTCAGGAAGGGGCACAGGGACATCTGCAGTCAACAGCTGATAGAGCTGGCATGTACGTGATTGATAGGCTTTCAATTACTAGCGGCAATACAACACCGTATTTTCAAGCCAGTTCCACTTTCCCGATTTATATATCGTGGTTATGGTGTACCCCTGTTATGTACACTATGATCTGCCTAGTTGTTGTGTGCTCTTGTTATCATGGTTTGGCAATAAACTCTCTATACAGTATATTATGAACCTGCCATCTGCCAACTATCCTTACTTCTGGAGCCTATTTTTTGTGTACTTGTGCCAGATTATATAAATGCACGCACCATATTACAGCACACATGAGCTCTCTCATCAGAATCCAGTGATAGCACACAAGTGTTTACAGGGGCGCCCCTATATTAGAATATCATCTGCATTACAAAGATAATCTCACAACTATTTATGTTTTCATGGTTCTCAGATATTATACGCAATTACAGTGAATATCAGAATCCGCGCATCAGAAGAATATTGTGGAACACTGCAATGACTTACAAAATTGGCACCAAGGCATTGAGTGCCATTCTGGAAGCAATGAAACTCATATGCTCCCCACCTGTTGATTCTTGTTCAGAATATCATCTTAATGATTATTCTAACCTCGAGGAGTCAAAGGCAGATGGCCTGTCCCGTTCACCCATCAATGTGCCTTTTCTAATTTGGCAAGGTTTTATTGATTGCGTGTATCTTGCATATGTTGTCTTGCATTTCTTCTACTTTGTTGCACCGCCATCTGCTTAGTTTACTCATCATATAACTCGAGATGCCATGCCCATCCATTATAAATACATATTCCATCTGTCATCATACCATGTTTTCCACTCAAATGCTGTTCTTGTGCATCAGACATCAAAAAGAAAGAGGGTGATTACCGAACCCGAAGGAGCACTAGCAAAGTCCTTGGAAAACGTGGTGGTGCCGGAGAAATCAAACAGCGCCCCACTTATATTAGCTGTACAACCAGTGACACAAAATGTAGGACCGACTCCAGCAGACTGTACCCATACTTCACTGGCCACACCACTAGCCCCACCACACAGGACATGCACTCCAGCAAAAGGTATACCGATTTCATTTTCCATAGCACCAGTAGTTTTCGGTGTTCTGGGAACGGGGGTCCCCAGACTTGCCTGCTGCGGCCTGTGGCGTGGCTCAAGGGGCAGCCCAGCGCGGCCCATCTTCATCAGTGCAAGCTCAAGACCCTCGCGAGGGGCCAAGCCTCGCGGGGCGGACGACAGGAAGCTTCCTCAGGCACGACCTCGTCAGGCTGGCTCGCGAGGAGGCGGAGAGATCAAGGCGGGGTACCTCGTGAGGTGCCCATGACGCAAGCCATGACGACCAGGGGCGTTAGGCGGGCGCCAGCCTGCGCAGAGTCCTTGTTTCCTCTTTTTTGCTAAGGGAGCAAGCGCATGCAAGAGCATCAAGCAAAGGCAGCCATTTCAGTGCAACAAGACCAAGACCAGCAGAACGGCAGGATGGAGGCCATCGTGGAGCCCAAGCCGGCGTCACCACCAGAGCCTTGGCAGGAGAGGACCAACTTTAGTTAGGATAAGTGTACTAGATGTTCCCCTTTAAAATGGCCAATTGTTGGCGCCCTTCCCGCTCAATATTTGGGAAGAGGCCCAGGGCCTTTGCCTATAAATAGGACTAGCCACCCACAAGGTAGAGGTAGCTAGAAATCAATCAGATCGTCACCAGGGAGAGCAACTGAACTCCCCCAAGCAGTTCATTGCACCAGCCAAGAACTGACCCTCGTGAGGCTGTTCTTCCTTGTATTGTTCATCATCAGCCCAAGAGGCAATCCACCACACCACAAACTAGAGTAGGGTATTACACCACAATGGTGGCCCGAACTAGTATAAACCCTGTGTCTCTTGTGTTGCTCTTTTCATAGCTGAGATCCTAGCGAGACGGTGATGTGCAGGTAGGTAGAGGGCGAAATCTCCGCGCGCACCCCAGTGTTCGAATCTTAAGGGTCTGCCGGAACCCCAAATCCGACATTTGGCACGCCAGGTAGGGGTGCATCGTTATTCGTCTTCCGCCGCCCTGTTCTTCCTCGACCATCACATCCATGTCGGACGCTCGTCGGGCCCGCGCCGAGCACCGACCTGCTCTCGCTTCCTGTGTCGCCCAGACGGCCCCCGTCGGTGGCCGCCCCCGCCGTTCCCCGTCACCTGCCGTCAACGCCGCCAGTGGCCCGACGGGGAACGAGCAGCAAGCTTTGTCCCAGCATCCATCCATGAGGCGAGATGGCCGCACTGCCACTCCCTCGCTCGCCCCAGCTGGTTCTTCGTCCCGCGTGCCCCGCGCGGCCATGGAGGCTCGAGCTGCGCTCATCACGGCAAACGAGCTCCTATGCTACCGCCCAGTCGACGACGTATACGAAGAGTGGCTCCACCGTGTCGCCGAGCTTGTTCGCGCCGTTGGGGGCTCTCCTGCGCCGTCCATCTTGCTGCACCGCGCCCCGCCCCGCGTGGGTGATGAAGCTCCGAGGGCGCCTCAACCACCTCCTCCCCAAGTAGGCGCCCTGGCCCCAAGGCGCATGGACCTTGGGCGGAACCCGCTCTGTCCGGCACCAGCGCAGCAAGAGCGGAGCTGCCAAGAGGTCCCTCGTCCCCAAGAAGCTGCCTGAGTGCTCCCTGCTCTGGCCCGTCGCGACCACGCTCCTATTCCAGCACGCCAAGACCCCGTGCTGCTCCCAGCTGCAGCGCATGGGGACCCGCAAGACCAAGCTCCTCGTCACCCAAGGCCTCCCGTGGCCACAGCAGGCTGCCTGGCCTTCACCACCGAGCTACGCAGTGTCGCGTGGCCCTGCAAGTTCAAGCCAGACCTGCCTCCTCGCTACGACGACACGGCCGACCCTACGGAGTTCCTCCAGGTCTACGAGCTGGGCATCGAAGCCGCCAACAAGGACAAGATGGTCATGGCGAACTGGTTTCCCATGGCACTCAAGGATGGGGCCCGTTCCTGGCTCCTGAACGTGGCTCCCGGCACGATCTCCTCCTGGGACGAGATGCGCACCCATTTCATCGCCAACTTCCAAGGTACTCGCGACCGGCCACACGCCGTGAGCGACATGTGCCGCATCAAGCAGCAACCAGGGGAGACCCTGCAGAAGTACATCTAGCACTTGAATAACGCACGTCTCAAGATTCCCAAGGTGACTGAGGAGGCCATCATCTCAGCCTTCTCCGACGGCGTGCGTGACATCAAGATGAAGGAGGGGCTGGTGATGCATGAAGATCTGTGTACTTCCTTGGAGCTGTTCAACTTGGCGACCAAGTGCGCCAGGGCTGAGGAGGACGCCTTTCCCTCATCGAGCTGCCAGCCGTAGACCCAAAAGAGAAGAAATCCAAGGCCAAGGACGTGAAGCGCAAGGGGGCTGCCGTGCTCACGGCAGAGCCAGACACCAAGCGGGGCAGAGATCAGCCCGACTCTTTCAAGGGCAGCCGGTACTGTGTGTACCACGACCTCCACACTCACAAAACCAAAGAATGTCAAGAGCTCCGAGCCATGCGAGAAGGGAGGACCGGCCGACGCCCAGACCGCAACGATCGAGGCTACGGCCGAGGAGGAGGAAGAAACACAGGACGCTGGGAAGAGCGCGGCCCACGCCAAGGGTGGCGTGACCGACCTCGTGAGGATCGCTGGCAGGGCCAGCCTCGCGAGGGAGACTGGAGGGATCAGCCTCGTGAGGATCGTCCGCAAGGAAACGCAGGCCTCCCTCCACTGCCGGCGCAACCAAGGAGAAACGAGGACCATCATCAGGACGAGGGGGATTGGGGGCTTCTAGGAGCCGCGCGCGATCGCCTACATCCTGGGCGGAGCTCAAGCCCCAATCTCTCAGCGCATCTTCAAGCAGTTCGCCCACGAAGTTAATGCAGTCTTACCCAGGCTCGAAGCCACGCGCCCTCTTAGGTGGTCGGCATGCGCCATCACGTTCAGCTCAGTGGATCAGCTCAAGTGCGCGGCCACAACCGGAGTCCTCCCGATGCTTTGCTCCCCAGTCATAAGCAATGTGCAAGTCACCAGGACCCTCATCGATGGCGGAGCAGGACTCAATGTCCTGTCCATAGAGATATTCAACAATCTCCAAGTGCCTTACGATCAGCTTCAGCCAACCAAGCCTTTCTCCGAAGTCACCAATGGCTCCACAGTTCCGATTGGGCAGGTTCGCCTCCCGGTCACCTTCAGGGCGCGCAACAACTACCGCACCGAGCTCATCGACTTCGACGTCGCCCACATCCTCCTGCCATACAACGCCATCCTCGGGTACCCAGCTCTCGCCAAGTTCATGGCCGTGACTCATCACGGCTACAACGTCCTCAAGATGCCAGGAAGTGGCGGAGTCATCACAGTGCCCTATGAAGAAAGAGACGCAGTGTGTTCCCTGGAGCGAGCTTTTCAGGCCGCATCACTTGAAGACCCAGATCGCGGGAGCTGGAAGCTCCATGAGGCCGCTCCCAAGAAGTAGAAGACATCGCCAGGCCCGACCCCTCAGGAGGCAGGCCCCTTAGGGTCTGCGCCTGTTCAGGGGGCACATCCTTATGTCGCATTGGAAGGCGCGCCCGGCACCCTCCTCGTGCAAGGCTCGGGGGCTCCCTCCAGGAGGGCCACCGACCTTGCTAATGTCACAAGGGAGGCGCTTGGGCACCACTTGGAGGTGTGTTTTAGAGCACGTTTCCCCCAGGAAGGAGCAAGGCAAGGAGGGCCAAACCCTCAGGAGTTCGTCAGTCAGATCACACATGAGTTGCAGGAGTCAATAGTCATGAGTGGCAGCCGTCGCTTACCCGCCGCAGCTCCCCATCCAGGCGAGGATGGTGGGCTGCGCGTCTGCATCGACATCCCAGGGCTCAACCGAGCCGCCTCTCAGGAGCGCTTCTGGCCCTCATGTGTGGGGCGCTGCGAAGGCCCACCCCACAGCTACGTTCGCATGCCCTACGGCTTGCCGAACGTGGCTGCTGTGCGCTAGCGCCTCATGGGAAGCATCCTGGAGGCTCAGGAGGCCAGGCGTTCAGCAGTCCTGGCGGAGATGGAGATGGTTCGTGAGGAGCCACCAGCGCCTCCAGAGCCTCCCGAGGCTCCTGGGCCTGGGGGCTCGTGAGGATCGGCTTCCGCAGCCCACGGCGTCCGTTGCTTTAACACCCCTTCGTCTTCAACGCTATCAGGTGACATCTTTCAAGTTTTGTTTCCAGCTGGGAGCGCCCCCAGGGCTGCACTATTCTCAGGCCGCGTGGGTCTGTCCCTGCGGCATGTATCCCTTTTGTTCATGCTTTTAGCTCACCTTGTTGGGGGCGCCCCTCGGGTGACAGGGTTAGATTGACTAACCCTGAACTAACTGTAGCCAAAGAGGTGTTTGGGTGACAGGGTTAGATTGACAATAAATGCACTTGATGGATGGAGAAAAGTGATTTTTCAGTGGTCCCAATGAGAACTATCTCGAGTTAGCACCTCTTGCGTGGGATAGTTTTTTTTGGTGGGTTCGGTGCAAATTGCTCCAATTTAAACCCTCGTGCTTGGATACTTTAGGGCTATTTGAGCCCCATCTAGCTCAAACTGACTCTAACCCATGGATCCAAACAGGGCCTATGGCCAGTCTCGACGCGGAGCAGTCGCGTGCACTGGGAAGCGGTGCTCTCTCGGTCATCCCGCCACTTCAAAGCGGGCGCTAGTGAGAGGTCGCCTCCGTTATGGCCGGGCATTAATGCGTCACTGACGCTCCAGGGCGACACTGACCGTTTCACGCGGGAAGCGCGCGCTGGCAAGGGAGTATAGGTTTTGAACCGTTTCAGGTGTAGTACTGGTAGTTTGCAAATCTACTCAATTATTGCACTTAGTTTCCTAAGAAATTGTGGTAAAAAACGTTACTCCACAGCCCGCTTCCCTTCTCCTTCCTCTTCCACCTCTCGCGCATCTCCGCGGGAAGCGACCGGTCAACCCTTATATTGGAGTGCTAGCACAAAAAGATGCATGCATGACCACTAGAATTTCCATATTAAAGCACCGCTCCGGCGGGAGAATGGTGTATGTTGTTACCTTCGGCCGGGCCATGGCTACCGGGCAACGGCGACCAGAGAAGGGGCGGCGGGAGGGGAATGAATGCATCTACTGTTTGGGTTCGCCTTTCGGCTTAAATAAATGCGCAGCATCACGTGTACCCACGGGTGCACAGATTGTAGCATACGTGTCTGCTTAAGTGGGCGTCACGTAACTGGTGTGTGTGAGAGAGAGATTCTGAGAGACATAGTGCGTGTGTGCGACTCTACTCTTCGGACATGTACTCAACCTTTTGCATCGGGATATAAGTATAATGGTATTTACTTTAGCTAGTGATTTACGTGGCCATGTTAACATGGTTGTGTCAAAAAATGTCACTTCCTGCTCGTGATTTGCGTTATATAATTACAAGCAAGATTCTCGTGCATTGCACGGAACATCAATATGCATTTTTTACAAAACACCTGTTGTGATTGACCCATGCACGAGTAATCCCATGTGTAAAAACTAATGATATCTCGAGAATTTTATCGGAAAACTGGTATCTCGAGAATGTCATTGAAAAAATGAAAGATGAGAGATAAGGCGAGGAGGAGTGGAGCGTGGTGGTGACTAGTGGTTGGAATGGGCGAAGGCATGGGGATGGACGGCGCAGCGGCAGCGGCCACCATGCATGGTAGATTGCTCCAGAGACTTATTCCTTTTTTAATTGCTAAGCAATGAGGTTGTGGGAGATAATGATGTGGAGAGAGGTGCGGGTATCCTTGGTAAAATTATCATAGTTTGCTTTCTATCCGTCAGATATAGATCATACTGTGTGTATTACAAGATGGCAGGCACACCATCATCGCCAACTCGTTTTTTATAAGGGTACAGATTATAAGTTTGCTGACTACTAAAGTAAAGTGGAATTTTTCCATGTTATGCAAGTAAATAAAGGTGATTGTTTATCATACGGGTAAGGTTGGATCAAGGGTGGTAGGAACAAATGCTCTGCCTAGAGCATGTGTGTGTGAGATGCAGTCTTAGTGTGTGTGTGTGAGGGAGAGAGAGAGAGATGGAGTCTTAGTGTGTGTGTGGGTGTGTGTGTGTGTGTGTGTGTGTGTCGTGGGGTCCTCTGTGGCAGATGTAATTTAAGTGTGCATGGCTTCATCATAGAGAGGTGATGTGTATGGCAGAGGCCACCAACGATGGGGTGCGAGAGAGAAAATGTCCGTAGAGAGGGAAGAGAAGGTGTGTGCGTGTGAGAGGAGTCGATATCTAGAGAACATGTTTGTTCGAGAGACACCGAGGAAGACTACTATATATCGATGGTGCATGTAAGCGGGAATTAAACAAAGGGATGGTCTTATTGGTTTCGGGGATATAGGGGAAGAGTGAGAGGCGGCAGGGGGGTGGTAGCTAGAAAGAGATTGTTAAGTGTGAGTGTGTGTTTTACCCATCGAGGTGGAAGTTATGTGCACAAAAGAGGAGAACGATGCGATGTTGCTTTAGGATTGAGGGTAATTAACTACGTATGGAGACATAGAGACCTTGAACGTGCATGTGTGAGAGGTATACATGTATACGTGGGATGTGTGTGTGTGCGCGCGTGCATGATCGAGATAAAAGAAAGAAGACATAAGTCATAAGATCAACGACATGGGAGAGACGGATTAGTATGACAATATGCGTGCATATGAGAATGCAGGGAAGAAGGCACGACAATTGAGCATGTGTTTTTGTCTTTAAGAGATAGTGGCGTGGGCTGGAGCATGCATCTATGGCGAGCAGAGGGAGTGAGGCACAAAGTTTGTCCTTCTCAATTTAAGTTTTCAGGTGTACAACCAAGTTCCTTCTTCATACCATGTAAATTAAACTATACAGAGCAAGTGATCTTCTTTTGCACTGCATGTATGCTTCTGTTCTTCATCTGTAATCCAGTGGTGTGGTGAACCTACCCACTACAGCACAATGTCGTATTCTGCAATGTCTTAACTATGAACAATGTCATATCATTCTACTATTATTTAAAACGTCTCTTTATTTGCCAATCTGAAATGGGATAAATTGACAGCACACTAACCATTGATACTTATGAGTTCTTGATCTGTAATCCAGTGGTGTCATGAAGCTGCCAACTCCTTCACAATGTCATTTCCTGCCGTGTCTTGACCTGAACAATACCATATTGTGTTAATGCATTTTTAAACTGTGTCACTTTATTCGTCAGTAAGAAATGTGATGAATTGTCAGCACTGATGCTTTTATGTGCAAAACCTGTCATCTGTCTGCTTGTTTATCTTTCAGAGTGAGGAAGATATAAGTGTTCAACAAGCGCAATCTCATCATCTTGCTTAGGTGCTTGCGCTACAGCTCGCCAGCAGGGCTAACCTTTCTTGAACTCTATTGAAGTGCTGTCGGTTTTGTATATTATTTTGTCTGCATGTTTATTTGCACTGGTGGCGATCTTTGATGCCCAGTGTATGTAATCTGCTGTCTGCTTGTGCTTTATTATCATAGTGGCAAACTTTGATGCCCAGTGGATGTAATATATCGTAATTTCTTTATTGTATAGTCTAGGTTTTTTCTTATTCACAATGCCGGAGTTATTTTACATTATATATATCCCGTCTTCGTAGTAAAGCGTCCAAACCGTAAAATTATGGTACATAATTGGGCCATCATGCAATCACGATGTATGATCCGCATCATGGGCCTTGTCAAACTGTCCCACTAGTAGATTCGGGCCTTTAATAGGCCGAGTAACCCCGGCCCTCTTTTCGCAAGAAAACTCAATGGGCTTTTAGGAGGCTGAGAAGTAGGTTCGGCCTGAAACGTGCCGAACAGCTCACGGGCCGGCAGCAGCCCGAATTGGACCCCGGCCCATGATTGCGCGAATCAAATCACGGGCTTTTAACAAGCCAAAATTGTCTCGGTCCTTGTTTGGCCCAATCAGATATCGGCTGCGAACAGGCCGGATGCAAACCGGGCCATAGTTAGGCCCAACTATATGACATGCTTTTAACATGCCAAAATTAATATAGGGCCGAAATGTTAAACGGGTCCTTAACAGGCCGAAACTAATATCATGCCGATTTACTAAATGGGCCTTTAGCAAGTGGACCCAAAAGCATAGCGTCCAGTTAGAGGCCGAATTTGATATGGGCCATAATTGAGGCCGAAGCCTCTTAAAGGGCCGGACCTGATCTGGGCCGTGATTTGGCCCAGAACATGGAGGCTTTTAACGGGACGGATCTCATATGGGCCATTATTAGGCCTGGAACATGGTAGGCCATTAATGAACCAGATCAAATATGGGCCGGCATTTGGCCCAAAACATGGTAGTCAATTAATAGGCCGGCCTACTAGGGTCCTCAAAATCTTGTGGGCCTACAACTGGGCCGGCCCATTAGTGTCCGCAAAATCTTGTGGGCCTTTAGATGGGCCAGACCATTATGATCCGCAAGAATTTTGTGGGCCTTTACCTGGGCCGGCCCATTATGGCACACAAAAATCTTGTGGGCCTTTACTTGGGCCGGCCCATTATGGGCCGTGAAATCTTGTGGGCCTTTAGCTGGGCCAGCCCATTATGGTCCGCAAAATCTCGTGGGCGTTTAGCTGGGCCGGCCCATTATGGTCCACAAAATCTTGTGGGCCCTTAGTTGGGCCGGCCCATTTAAACTCGATGGGCCGTGCCATGTGTCAACGTATCATAGGCGCCTTCTGTCAAATGAGTGGATGACATCTGTCCCAATGATGAGCTGACACATGTTTCCTCCAGCTAATGATGATTTTACACGTGGAAAATCCCCATTGGTCGGGGCTGTTAATGGGTTATCGGATCCAAAACCCAACCCGATAGCTTAACGGCGTTCCATTATGGTGGATGCCACCTGTCGGTCACCCTTGATGAAAGCACTTCTGTGACACGCAATTTATCTCATGGAAGTGGACACTTCCGTGATGATAATTTTGGTAATGTCATGGAACACTTCTACGACAGCACAGGTATGACTGTCTTGATTCTGTCATAAATTTGTCATGTATGTACATGCATGACAAAAAAGGCGACCTACAGTGACAAACACGTATCATCACGGAAGTATATTTTTTTTGTAGTGCTTGCTGCTGCACCAGCTTACTGCCCCACCATTCAAAAATATACACGTATCCGGTTTGTGACTTGGAGTCATCCAGATCGGTGTCGAAGCTAGCATCGACGTAACCCTTTACGACGAGCTCTTCGTCTCCTCCATAAACGAGAAACATATCCTTAGTCCTTTTCAGGTACTTCAGGATATTCTTGACCGCTGTCCAGTGTTCCATGCCAGGATTACTTTGGTTTCTTGCAACCAAACTTACGGCAAGGTTTACATCAGGTCTGGTACACAACATGGCATACATAATAGACCCTATGGCCGAGGCATAGGGGATGACACTCATCTTTTCTTTATCTTCTGCTGTGGTCGGGGATTGAGCCGAGCTTAATTTCACACCTTGTAATACAGGCAAGAACCCCTTCTTGGACTGATCCATATTGAACTTCTTCAATATCTTATCAAGGTATGTGCTTTGTGAAAGACCGATGAGGCGTCTCGGTCTATCTCTATAGATCTTGATGCCTAATATATAAGCAGCTTCTCCAAGGTCCTTCATTGAAAAACACTTATTCAAGTAGGCCTTTATGATGTCCAAAAGTTCTATATCATTTCCCATCAAAAGTATGTCATCCACATATAATATGAGAAATGCTACAGAGCTCCCACTCACTTTCTTGTAAATGCAGGCTTCTCCATAAGTCTGCATAAACCCAAATGCTTTGATCATCTCATCAAAGAGAATGTTCGAACTCCGAGATGCTTGCACCAGCCCATAAATGGATCGCTGGAGCTTGCATACCTTATTAGCATTCTTAGGATCGACAAAACCTTCTGGCTGCATCATATACAACTCTTCCTTAAGATAGCCGTTAAGGAATGCTGTTTTGACGTCCACTTGCCATATCTCATAATCATAGTATGCGGCAATTGCTAACATGATTCGGACGGACTTCAGCTTCACTACAGGAGAGAAAGTCTCATCGTAGTCAACTCCTTGAACTTGCCGATAACCCTTAGCGACAAGTCGAGCTTTATAGATGGTAACATTACCATCCGCGTCTGTCTTCTTCTTAAAGATCCATTTATTTTCTATCGCTCGCCGATCATCAGGCAAGTCTGTAAAAGTCCATACTTTTCTTTCATACATGGATCCTATCTCGGATTGCATGGCTTCAAGCCATTTGTTGGAATCTAGGCCCACCATTGCTTCTTCATAGTTCGAAGGTTCACCGTTGTCTAACAACATGATTTCCAGGACAGGCTTGCCATACCATTCCGGTGTGGAACGTGTCCTTGTGGACCTATGAAGTTTAGTAGTAACTTGATCCCAAGTACCTTGATCATCATCATTAACTTCCTCTCTAGTCGGTGCAGGCACCACATGAACATCTTCCTGAGCTGCACTACTTACCGGTTCAAGAGGTAGTACTTCATCAAGTTCCACTTTCCTCCCACTTACTTCTTTCGGGAGAAACTCTTTCTCCAGAAAGGACCCGTTCTTGGCAACAAAAATCTTGCCTTTGGATCTGAGGTAGAAGGTATAACCAATGGTTTCCTTAGGGTATCCTATGAAGACGCATTTTTCCGACTTGGGTTCGAGCTTTTCAGGTTGAAGTTTCTCGACATAAGCATCGCATCCCCAAACTTTTAGAAATGACAGCTTAGGTTTCTTTCTAAACCATAATTCATGCAGTGTCATCTCAACGGATTTAGCCGGTGCCCTATTTAAAGTGAATGTAGATGTCTGTAAAGCATATCCCCAAAATGATAGCGGTAAATCAGTAAGAGATATCATAGATCGCACCATATATAATAGAGTGCGACTACAATGTTCGGACACACCATTACGCTGAGGTGTTCCACGCGGCGTGAGTTGTGAAACAATTCCACATTTCCTTAAGTGCGTACCAAACTCGTGACTTAAATATTCTCCCCCACGATCTGATCGTAAGAACTTTATTTTTCTGTCACGTTGATTCTCTACCTCATTCTGAAATTCCTTAAACTTTTCAAAGGTCTCAGACTTGTGTTTCATTAAGTAGACATACCCATATCTACTTAAGTCATCAGTGAGGGTGAGAACATAACGATAACCACTGCGAGCCTCAACGCTCATTGGACCGCACACATCAGTATGTATAATTTCCAATAAGTTGGTTGCTCGCTCCATTGTTCCGGAGAACGGAGTCTTGGTCATTTTGCCCATGAGGCATGGTTCGCACATGTCAAATGATTCGAAATCGAGAGACTCCAAAAGTCCAACAGTATGGAGCTTCTTCATGCGTTTGACACCTATGTGACCAAGGAGGCAGTGCCACAGATATGTGGGACTATCATTATCAATCTTACATCTTTTGGTATTCACACTATGAATAGGTTTAACATCATGTTCGAGATTCACCATTGACCAGCGGGGCATGACCATAAAACATATCTCTCATATAAATAGAACAACCATTATTCTCGGATTTAAATGAGTAGCCATCCCGCATTAAACGAGATCCAGATACAATGTTCATGCTCAAAGCTGGCACTAAATAACAATTATTAAGGTTTAAAACTAATCCCGTAGGTAAATGTAGAGGTAGCCTGCCGACGGCGATCGCATCGACCTTGGAACCATTCCCGACACGCATCGTCACCTTGTCCTTCGCCGTCTCCGCTTATTCTGCAGCTCCTGTTTTGAGTTACAAATATGAGCAACCGCACCGTTATCAAATACCCAGGAGCTACTACAAGTACTGGTAAGGTACACATCAATAACATGTATATCACATATACCTTTGGTGTTGCCGGCCTTCTTATCCGCTAAGTACTTGGGGCAGTTCCGCTTCCAGTGACCGTTCCCCTTGCAATAAAAACACTCAGTCTCAGGTTTGGGTCCGTGCTTTGGGTTCTTCCCGACAACTGGCTTACCGGGCGCGGCAACTCCCTTGCCATCCTTCTTGAAGTTCTTCTTACCCTTGCCTTTCTTGAAACTAGTGGTTTTATTGACCATCAACACTTGATGTTCCTTTTTGATTTCTACCTCTGCTGATTTCAGCATTGAAAATACTTCAAGAATAGTTTTCACCATCCCCTGCATATTGTAGTTCATCACAAAGCTCTTGTAGCTAGGTGGGAGCGACTGAAGGATTCTGTCAATGACCGCCTCATCAGGGAGGTTAATGTCCAGCTGGGACAAGCAGTTGTGCAACCGAGACATTTTGAGTATGTGCTCGCTGACAGAACTATTTTCCTCCATCTTAAAACTTTAGAACTTGTCGGAGACTTCATATCACTCGACCCGGGCATGATCTTGGAAAACCATTTTCAGCTCTTGGAACATTCATATGCTCCGTGCTGCTCAAAACGCTTTTGGAGCCCCAGTTCTAAGATGTAAAGCATGTCGCACTGAACGAGGGAGTAATCATCAACACGCGACTGCCAAGCGTTCATAACATCTTGGTTCGCTGGGACGAGTGCTTCACCTAGCGGTGCTTCTAGGACATATGCTTTCTTGGCAGCTATGAGGATGATCCTCAGGTTCCGGACCCAGTCCGTATAGTTGCTGCCATCATCTTTCAGCTTGGTTTTCTCTAGGAACGCGTTGAAGTTGAGGTTGACATGAGCGTGGGCCATTTGATTTACAAGACATTTTGCAAAAGTTTTTAGACTAAGTTCATGATAATTAAGTTCATCTAATCAAATTATTTAATGAACTCCCACTCAGATAGACATCCCTCTAGTCATCTAAGTGGTACATGATCCGAGTCAACTAGGCCATGTCCGATCATCACGTGAGACGAACTAGTCATCATCGGTGGACATCTCCATGTTGATCGTATCTTCTATACGACTCATGCTCGACCTTTTGGTCTCTTGTGTTCTGAGGCCATGTCTGTACATGCTAGGCTTGTCAAGTCAACCTAAGTGTTTTGCATGTGTAAATCTGGCTTACACCCGTTGTATGTGAACGTTAGGATCTATCACAACCGATCATCATGTGGTGCTTCAAAACAACAAACTTTCGAAATGGCGCACAGTTAGAGGGAACACTTTCTTGAAATTGTTATGAGAGATCATCTTATTTACTACCGTCGTTCTAAGAAAATAAGATGCAAAAACATGATAAACATCGCATGCAATCAAATAGTGACATGATATGGCCAATATCAATTTGCTCCTTTGATCTCCATCTTCGGGGCGCCATGATCATCTTCGTCACCGGAATGACACCAAGATCTCCATCATCATGATCTCCATCATCATGTCTCCATGAAGTTGTCTCGCCAACTATTTCTTCTACTACTATGGCTAACGGTTTGGCAAAGAAGTAAAGTAATTACATGGCGTTATTCAGTGACACGCACGTCATACAATAAATAAAGACAACTCCTATGGCTCCTGCCGGTTGTCATACTCATCGACATGCAAGTCGTGATTCCTATTACAAGAACATGATCAATCTCATACATCACATATATTTCATTCATCACATCCTTTTTGGCCATATCACATCACAAGGCATATGTTGCAAAAACAAGTTAGACATCCTCTAATTGTTGTTGCATGTTTTTACATGGCTTCTATAGGGTTCTAGCAAGAACGTTTCTTACCTACGCCAAAACCACAATGTGACATGCCAATTTCTATTTACCCTTCATAAGGACCCTTTTCATCGAATCCGATCCGACTAAGGTGGGAGAGACAGACACCCGCTAGCCACCTTATGCAACTAGTGCATGTCAGTCGGTCGAACCTGTCTCATGTAAGTGTACGTGTAAGGTCGGTCTGGGCCGCTTCATCCCACGATGCCGCCGAAACAAGATAAGACTAGTAGTGGCAAGTAAATTGACAAAATCTATGCCCACAACAAAATTGTGTTCTACTCGTGCATAGAAACTACTCATATACCTAGCTCATGATGCCACTGTTGGAGATCGTTGCAGAAAATAAAAAATTTCTACGCATCACCAAGATCAATCTATGGAGTCATCTAGCAACGAGAGAGAGAGAGAGGGGTGCATCTACATACCCTTGTAGATTGCGAGCGGAACCGTTCAAGAGAACGGGGTTGATGGAGTCGAACTCGTCGTGATCCAAATCACCGATGATCCTAGTGCCGAACGGACGGCACCTCCGCATTCAACACACGTACGGAGTGGAGACGTCTCCCGCGCCTTGATGCAGCAAGGAGGAGGGAGAGGTTGAGGAATAGAGCTCCAACAGCAGCACAATGGCGTGGTGGTGATGGAGAGGCAGTACTCCGGCAGGGCTTCGTCAAGCTCTTACGAAGGAGGAGAGGTGTTGCGGAGGGGAGGGGCTGCGCTTTGGAGGTGTGTCTGCAGCCCTCCCCTCGCCACTCTATTTATAGGAGGAGGAGGAAGGGGGCCCAGCCCCCTCTAGATCTCATTTAGAGGGGGGGCAAGGGGGGGACTTGACCCCCAAGCAAAGGGGGGCGCCCCCTTTAGGGTTCCCCCCAACCCTAGGCGCATGGGCCCAAGGGGGCGGATGCGCCCAACCCTCTAAGGGCTGGTTCCCTTCCCACCACGGCCCATGAGGCCCTCCGGGAGAGGTGGCCCCTCCTGATGGACCACAAGAACCCTTTCGGTGGCCCCGGTACAATACCGGTATGCCCTCGAACTTTTCTGGTGACCGTATGTCAACTTCCCATATATAAATCTTCACCTCCGGACCATTCCAGAACTCCTCGTGAGGACCGAGATCTCATCCGGGACTCCGAACAACATTCGGTAATCACACACAAGTCTTCCTAATAACCCTAGCGTCATCGAACCTTAAGTGTGTAGACCCTATGGGTTCGGGAATCACGTAGACATGACCGAGACAGCTCTCCGGCTAATAGCCAACAGCGGGATCTGGATACCCATGTTGGCTCCCACATGTTCCACGATGATCTCATCGGATGAACCACGATGTCTAGGATTCAAGTAATCCCGTATACAATTCCCTTTGTCAATTGGTACGTTACTTGCCCAAGATTCGATCGTTGGTATCCCAATACCTCGTTCAATCTCGTTACTGGCAAGTCACTTTACTCATTACATAATGCATGATCCCATGACTAACCACTTAGTCACATTGAGCTCATTATGATGATGCATTACCGAGTGGGCCCAGAGATACCTCTCCGTCATACAGAGTGACAAATGCCAGTCTCGATTCGTGCCAACCCAACAGATACTTTCGGAGATACCTGTAGTGCACCTTTATAGTCACCCAGTTATGTTGTGACGTTTGGTACACCCAAAGAACTCCTACGGTATCCGGGAGTTACACAATCTCATGGTCTAAGGAACTAATACTTGACATTAGAAAAGCTTTGGCAAACGAACTGCACGATCTTGTGCTATGCTCAGGATTGGGTCTTGTCCATCACATCATTCTCCTAATGATGTGATACCGTTATCAATGGCATCCAATGTCCATAGTCATGAAACCATGACTATCTGTTGATCAACGAGCTAGTCAACTAGAGGCCCACTAGGGACATGTTGTGGTCTTATGTATTCACACATGTATCACTGTTTCCGGTTAATACAATTATAGCATGAACAATAGACAATTATCATGAACAAGGAAATATAATAATAATCATTTTATTACTGCCTCTAGGGCATATTTCCAACAGGAGAATAGTGTTGAACCAAAAATTTCAGATTTTTGAACAGTTCAAATTTGAATTTATTTAAATTTGAATTCAAACTTCTGGAGGCCATATCCATTAAACCGTTGATCCAAATTAGTTGATTTTTTTTGGATTGTGATCCTACTAGCATGTAGATAATAGATACCTACTAATATGTTCTGTTAATTTTTTTTTGAATTCCTTGATGTTGACTTTATTGTGGTGTTATGTGAGTACAATTTATTTATCGATGCCTTTGTTAATCGTATAGATTGTCCGGAGTGTGAAGCGGATTTGAATTAAGAGTTAGAGTACTTCAACACCGCTCAAGGCAAGTTTGCATTTTTTATTTTGCTCATCCTATATTCTGCTATGCATGTGTGGTTTGATGCTATGAAATATGTTTGGTCTGATATGTGTATCCCGTGTTCTCAAGTTTTGGCATTAGCTGTGATATGTGATGGTGTGAGTAGCTTGTGATGGTAGACGTGGGCATGTGTGAAGTGATGCATGGTAGTGGTGAGCCTTTATAGCTGTAGGCTCGGGACTTTTTCTCAAGTGAATGTGTTACTGGCTGAGCGCTCTATTGTCCCTATAGAATGCGCCAGGACTGAGCGCACTTGAGTTGTCGGTGTCGGTGTCAAAACCGGCGGATGTCGGGTACAGGGTCCTGAACTGTGCGTCTAAGGCTAATGGTAACAGGAGGTAGGGGACGCGATGTTTTACCCAGGTTCGGTCCCTCTCAATGGAGGTAATACCCTACTTCCTGCTTAATTGATCTCGATGATATGAGTATTACAAGAGTTTATCTACCACAAGATCGTAGAGGCTAAACCCTGGAAGCTAGCCTATGATTATGATTGTTGTTGTCCAACGGACTAAACCCTCCGGTTTATATAGACATCGGAGGGGGCTAGGGTTACACAGAGTCGGTTACAAAGGAGATCTACATATCCAAATTGCCAAGCTTGCCTTCCATGCAAAGGAGAGTCCTATCCGGACACGGGACAAAGTCTTCAATCTTGTATCTTCATAGTCCAACAGTACGGCCAAAGTATATAGTCCGGCTGTCCGAGGACCCCTTAATCCAGGACTCCCTCAGTAGCCCCTGAACTAGGCTTCAATGCCGATGAGTCCAGCATGCAGATTGTCTTCGGCATTGCAAGGCGGGTTCCTTCTCCGAATACTCCATAGAAGATTTTGAACACGAGAATCGTGTCCGGCTCTGCAAAACAAATTCCACATACCAACGTAGAGAGCACAATATGCCACAAATCTAATCTGCTGACAACTTTTCATAGCGTGATGTCACGCCATGGCCCGGTCATTAATCGAACCGTTTTTCATAACTTGCCACCGCACATATCGCGAGGCGGTTTTATCGGTACGTCTTGTCAAAGTAGAGATCGTGTCCCCTTATCGTGAGATTCTCATCAATACGGGCATGGGTAACCCAACCGTGCCATCAATCGTGGCGCTTAACATGCAAGTGGGGAGGCACACGATTTCTACCGCCTTTATAAAGAGATATGGATTCCCCTTTTTCACCCACGCCTTCTTCTTCCTTCGCTCATCCATTCTCGCACGCTTGAGCTCCAACGCCCTAGTTCTCACCTTCTCCGTACAACCATTCCAAACATGTCTGGAGCGGGAGGCAAGTGGATGTCCTCCTCCATCAGGAAGGAGGACATTACGAAGCTCTGGGAGGCCGGATACTTGGCCGCAGACATCGCGCACCGGCTCCCGGACGCAGGGCAGATCGTTCCGACTCTGGAACCCCATGAGAGGGTTGTGTTCCTTGCCCACTTCGTCCGCAGACTGGGATTCCCCCTCCACCCATTTGTCTGCGGGCTCATGTTCTACTATGGGCTAGATTTTCATGATCCGGCCCTTAACTTCATCCTCAACATCTCGGTGTTTATCGTTGTGTGCGAGGCTTTCCTCCACATCAAGCCCACTTCGGCCTGTGGCTGAAGATCTTCAACGTGAAGCCGAAGATAGTGGTCGGCCAGCAAGCGAAGTGCGGACGCACCATGGTGGGCAAGATGCCCAACGTCTCCTGGCTTGAAGGCTCCTATGTGGAGATATGAAGGGGTGGCAATCGGGGTGGTTCTACATCATCGAGCCGCGCGACTCCAATTGGGCGCCGGCCCCCGAATTTAGATCTGGCATCCCCATGCGGGTTACCTCTTGGAAAAGGAAGGGCGTAGCCTGGGTGGCGCCTGCAGAGCTGACCGGACTCTAGAACATCATAAAAAATATGATAGGCAAGAAGATCAAGCTTATCAATGTGGTCCAGGTCATGCTCTTCCGCCGGATCCTCCCGTGTCAAAGATGGGCATTCAACCTGTGGGAGTTTATTCGTCCAAACACCAGACGTTGCAAGAGCTCTTCGACACGACGCATAAAGACGCCTGGAAGGTGTTGTTCAAGGCCGCCGAAGTACCTCGTCCCACCACCGAGGACCGCGGGCTCAGTGCAAGGCGCCCCGCCAATCCGGTAAGCTCTCTATATTTCACAAGATGTGCCTTTCCTCAGTATGTTCGTGGGGGGAATCTAAGCCATCATACTGATTTAACAGGACCATGTGGTGATAGCAGAGCGGATCGGTTGTCCAGCTCTGTTGCCTGAAGATCCGGCAACCGCTATCCTGACGGAGATGCTGTTTTCGGTGCCCTATGAGGTGCCGGAGAAGAAGGCCAAGAAGAAGGCCACGGGGACCAGGAAAGGTCTCTGGTGCAAGGTTGTGTCGGACTCATCGTCCGAAGACACCTAGGCGCACTCCTCCAACGACAATGAGGAGGAGGAAGAGGAAAACCCTCTCCCCCAAACCTGGGGGGGGGGGAAGAAAAGGAAGGCCGCCCCTTCCGGGGAGGCCGAAGGGTCCAAGAAGGGAAGGACCCTCCCTCCGGACCGCTCCACCACAGCCTCCTATAACGACAAGGAGTGGCTACCCAGGGCGAAGCCCCTGGTGAAGTCATAAGTATCCAGATACCATAATACCTCTTGCATGTTTTAGCTTTATGGCTTCTTATCATGTCAAAATATGTTTGTGCAGTCCGTCCAAATCCCGCATCAACTTATCCTCGTAGGATGGGTCCTTGAGCTCATCGGAGATGAATAGCTATTCGCTCCCGACGGCCTCCACTCCCCGGCCGGCGGATGACACTGAGGTGTTATCTCAGAGGATACCGAGCCAGGGAGAGATAGTTCTGGAGGCGCCTCAAGGCGAAACCCTCGATGCTGGGCTCATGGGGGGAAGATCCCCATGGATTCTGATGAGGGGGGTCATAGCAAGCTTGGCCCCCAGCCGGATACTGCGTCGAAATCTCTAGTGGTTCCGGATTCAGGTAGGCAGCCCCTCGCCAAGGGGGGCGAGCCGCCTGTGCCGATGACCTCTATCCATCCACAGGCATTGGATAATTTGGTGGAACCGCTTCAGAGTGCTTCCCTTGATGAAGTATACTGTACTCTTATGAGTACGGTGATTGCGAAGGATCAGTCTGCCAAAAGCGGATTAACCGAAGCCTGCGCCAGCCTCCTGACAGGCTTTGAGGTAAGTAATTTGTGAGAAAGTATCACAGTATAGACAGTAGCCCCTGATGCTCTATTTGGTGTTTGGAAAGAAAGGCCGAACAGAGGATCAAATATTATTCCCAGGAGTCTAATCATATTATGCCTATGTGAATAAGCAGGCGTCGCTGCTGGCCGCCGCCGCCACTGTGGAGGTCTCCGGACTGAGGCAGAACCTGGGGTGGGCCGAAGAAGAGCTCGGCCTCATGAAGAGGCAGCTCAAGGAGAACAAAGGTAAGTGATACCCCGTGTGAATGTTATATAAAGGAAAAAAATCGTTGATGCTAATAGAAGCATGATGAATTTTAATAGGGGCCACGACCGAAGTGGCGGCCCTTAACAAGGCGCTATCCGAGGCTGAAGACAAAGCCGCCAGGGAGCGCAGTGAGCGCAAAAAACAAGAGGCTCGGGTTGATGAGGTCCAACAAGAGCTCCAGGATTTCGTCAAAAAATTTGAGTCCTTGGAGCGTGACTCCAAGACGCAAGAGTCGGAGCTTGAGAAGGCCTGTCAGAGCACTCAAGATGCCAAGGTCGAAGCCCAGAAGGCCCTCCAGGATATTGAGTCAGCCAAGAAGATAGCGGCGGGTAAGGCTTTCATTATGCAAAGCAAGCATGTGAAGGAAAATTTCCTTTTACTTACCCGAATTCGGAGCTCTCTAGGAGCATTCACAGATCTGCCGCACATCATTTCTGATGCCGCAGAGTTCTACCGGGCTAAGGAAGGGAGCTCGACAGATAAGCTGTTTTGGTCCCAGTATATTGGGGCCGAACATCCGATGCCCTTGAGCGACCAGCTAAAGCAACTGGTCGAACTTCACAAGGCGGCCGAACTGGCCATGAAGGACCTCATAGCCTGGCTGTGCCCTGGCGAGCCCTTGCCCGGCAGCTACTTCGGCCTTATCAAGCGGATGGTAAATGCATGTCCGCAGCTTGAAGTCATTAAGTGGTCCATCTTCATTGAAGGTGCACGCAGGGCCTTGGCCCGTGCGAAAGTGCACTGGGCGAAGATGGATGCCGAGAAGCTGGTGATAGAGGGGCCGCTGAAGGGCAAGGAGCATCGCCACCCCGATTAGTACTATGAAAATGTCATTAAGGGTGCCCGCCTTGTGGCGGATAAATGTACTAAGGATTTAATATTTGAATGAATGTACTCATGTCATCCTGTAATATGAAAATGAGTTCATGTGCGCTATATGGCGCTTGTTAATTTAAAATATTACCTTCTGTGCGGCCGTTTATAAAATCTTGAGAGTTTCCAGTCGTCGGCTTTTGCCCCCACGTAACTAGTACTGGGGTGTTCGGGATAAATATAAACACTCTTTATCCAAATTTTTGGTCCTTTTAAGGAGGTGTTTAGCGCAGCGAACAAGGCAATCGGACTATACATCTTTATTGCTCTCACTTGGCCACAGAAGTCTACAATTTTAAATTTTGGCGAAGCCCCTAGTATCCGGAAGGTCGGACTTGGGGCGCTATACACGCCAAAATCGGACGAGGTCGATTCCTCGCCTGAAGCGGAAAAACTCTTTAAGGATTTGAGACCTCTCGAACAGCAACCAACTCTCGCCTTATCATGACAGTCGGTTTTCGGCTTTCTCTACTGAGGTGCTCGTCCGGAAGAACCGTGACACAATCGAAGTAGTTCTCCCTGCGCTACCTTAGCCGATATAGCAGAACGTAAGGTACCAAAACATAGGAGCCGGGCAAACCCAACTATTGACCCAAGACATGATTCAGAGCTGATGCATATAATGCTATAAGTTTGGGGTGCCGCACTATCGAAACTGTTCGGACCTGTCTTGCCATGTTATGGGGTACACTAAGGCCCCTGGCGAACTAAAATACCAAAGTGTATGGGTGCAGTTTGTAGTAAATAAGCCACCTAGGAAAAATATTTTCCCATTATTATTTAAGTAATACGTCAAAGCGTATGTGTACAAGTAGTGCGATAAGCAAAATGGGACTATTTGACATGTCCTAGCCAAGGGTAAGCTGTACGTGGGTATGTAAAACAGGTATAACCATCGTTATCAGAGACCACCTGAGTATTCCCTTGTACGCCCTAGCTTCTTGTCTTCCTAGGTTTTCCTTCCTGTGATAGGTTCAATAATCCAGATAACTGAGAGGGCTTCCAGAAAGTAGGGTCCTGAAAGAAAGAAAGTGATGAAGGAATACGGGTCCTGGGGGCGGTTGAGCCACGTTGTGGACCGTGTTGTAGTCGTGCTTCCGTCCATGCCCATGGTATCATGAGTGCGTAATTATGTACACGCGACACAAATTTCGCCATTTGGTTGGGACTAGGACAGAGGCCGAATTGCTAGTCGAGGTCTGGATGTGCCGGTCGATCCTGTTGCAGGGTACTCCAGACTCGCTTGACAGTGTCTGGGGGCTTTATCGCCGGATTGGCTGACTGCCTAAGAAGGCTGCTTTTTTACTTCTGCTGCGAGGGCCGCAGTGTGCTCCTCCGTACGGAGCGAGCGTTCTGTGTTTCCATTGACTGTTATAACCCCATGAGGTCCTGGCATCTTGAGCTTGAGGTATGCGTAGTGTGGTACCGCATTGAATCGAGCAAATGTGGTTCATCCTAGTTGGGCATGATAACCACTACGGAAGGTGACGATATCGAAGATTAACTCCTCGCTTCGAAAATTATCCAGAGATCCGAAGACCACTTCCAGTGTGATTGAGCCCGTGCAACAGGCTTACACACCTGGTATGACACGCTTGAAGGTGGTTTTTATGGGCTTGATCCTTGAGGAGTCGATGCCCATTTTGCGCACTATATCCTGATAGAGCAGGTTCAGGCTGCTGCCACCGTCCATGAGGATTGGTGTGAGATGGAATCCATCGATGATGGGGTCAAGGACCAATGCGGCCGAACCGCCATGAAGGATACTGGTAGGATGGTCCCTACGATCGAAAGTGATCGGACAAGAGGACCATGGGTTGAACTTTGGAGAGACTAGCGCCATCGCATAGACGTCCCTTAGTGCACGCTTCCATTCCCGCTTGGGAATATGGGTTGCGTATATCATATTCACTGTTTTCACCTGAGGAGGGAATTTGTTCTATCCTCCTGTGTTCGGCGGCCAGGGCTCCTCGTCATCATCGCTATGCAGCCCCTTTTCCTTGTTTTCGGCATTCAACTTGCTGGCATGTTTAAACACCCAACCTTCTCTATTGGTGTGGTTGGCTGGTTTACCGGGGGTGCCGTGAATTTGACATGAGCGATCAAGTATGCGGTCCAAACTGGACGAGCTCGGATTGTTTCTTTTGAATGGCTTTTTCCGCTGTCCGGATTTAGAGCCTCTGAATCCGGAATTGATTGTCGTGTCTTCGGCGTTGTCTCCATTGTTGCGACGCTTGTGTCTATATCGTCGTGGCTTGCCGTTGCTATCTCTCGCGTCTGAATCGCCGGAGTTTTTGGGTGTGATGTTGCTACGGGCCAGCCGGCTGTCCTCGCCCGCGCAACAGCGGGTCATGAGTGTTGTGACGACTGCCATGGATTTTGGATTCTCTTGGCCGAGGTGTCGGGCGAGCCATTCGTCATGGATGTTATGCTTGAAGGCTGCTAAGGCTTCGACATCCGGACAGTCGACAATTTGGTTCTTTTTGTTTAGGAACCGAGTCCAGAATTTCCTGGCTGACTCTCCGAGCTGTTGGGTTATGTGACTTAAGTCATCAGCATCCGGTGGTTGCACGTAAGTGCCTTGGAAGGTATCAAGGAATGCGTCTTCCAGGTCCTCCCAACTGCCAATAGAGCTTGCTGGCAGGCTATTCAGCCAATGCCGAGCCGGTCCTTTAAGCTTAAGTGGTAGGTACTTTATGACATGTAAGTCATCGCCGTAGGCCATGTGAATGTGTAGGAGAAAGTCTTCAATCCATACCACGGGGTCTGTTGTGCCATCGTATGATTCAATGTTTACGGGTTTAACCCCTTTCGGGAATTCATGATCCGTAACTTCATTAGTGAAGCATAGGGGGTGTGCGGCGCCTCTATGCCGGGCTACATCCCAATGTAGTTCAAATGAATCTGGTCTGTTGTATTCGGCCAGGCCGGACTTTTGTATATTGTATCCAGCGTGACGGTCATCGTCACGTGTTGTGGCGCGCCCCCATGATCCGTACATCGATCTTGACTGTCCTGCTTTGTTTTCCAATACATCTCGCAGGTCCTTCATGTAGCCCCGGGCCTTAGTATTATTGTTTGATTGGCGACGGGGTGCGGTCTGGACTTTGGGCTGGTACGCCACCTTGTCCCGGCCACAGGGTGGCTGGTCTGCTGCATCATGCGCTTGTACTGTGGGTTTTAACGCCTCCTCCTCGAGTTGAGGTAGCAACCTGCGCTTTGGGTAACTTTTTGTAGGGCGCTCGAGTCCGTATTCCTCGGCAGCCAGGACCTCGGTCCATCTATCAGTTAGGAGATCTTGATCAGCTTGAAGATGTTGCTGCTTTTTCTTCAGGATTTTTGCCATGGCTATAAGCCGGCGCTTGAAGTGCTCCTGCTCGACGGGATCCTCACGCACGGTGAATTCTTTGTCGCTGAGGCTCACTTCGTCTTTGGAGAGAGGCATATAGTTATCGTCCTCTGATTCTCTGTCTTTTGCCTGTTCTTTAGGGATAGCTTGCCCATCCTCTTGCTCGGCCTGCTCGAAGCCTGGCTGGGCAGGGTTATTTTCATCTTCGGCACCACTTGTATTGTTATATCTTGTGCCGGTATCAACATTTTTGTTATGGCAGGGCTTGGAGTGGCGCCTATGACATCGGTGCCTAGATTGTTTCTCCAAGGGGTTATCTTCCGTTGCCTCATCGCCATTGCTTTCTTTGGGGGTGTCCACCATATATATATCATATGTTGAGGCGGCTGTCCAGCGCCCTATAGGCGGTGGTTCTTGTTCTTCTCTTGCATCATTGTCCATACCGGCGATGTCTTCAGAGTCGAAGTCAAGCACGTCAGTTAAGTCATCGATAGTGGCTATTAAGTGCGTGGTGGGTGGGGAACGAATTTCTTCATCGTACGTTTCCCACTCGAGCCGAGCATAGTTCGACCAAGAATCTCCCGACAAGGAAAGAGTCCTTAATGAGTTTAGCACCTCACCCAAGGGCGAGTGCTGAAAAATATCCACGGAGGTGAACTCCATGACCGGTGCCCAATCAGATTCGATAGGCATGGAGGTACGTGGTTCGGATCCTGTAGCCGGAGACGGGTCCGAGGGTCCGATGACACCATCCTCACAAGAGGTGGGATCAATGGTTGGCTCCAACACCGATAAGTGTGCGGCCTCCATGGTGGGGTCCATCCACCCGTCCTCGGGGGACGTGATCTGCTCTGGATTGATTCCTAGGGCCACCGCAGGTGCTATCTCCCGAACACTGTCTAATGGAAGATCTAAGTCATGCTTGCCGCGGCTGTTCGGCGTACCTGACATGGGCTCGAGTCCGTCAAAGATCTAATTTCCGCAGATATCGGCAGTATAGTTCAAGCTTCCAAATCCGACCTGATGGCCAGGGGCGTAGCTACCGATCTGCTCCAGGTGGCCAAGCGAGTTGGCCCGCAGTGCGAAGCCACTGAATATAAAGATCTGTCCAGGAAGGAAGACCTCCGCCTATACTGCATCGTTGAACATGGTTGGAGGAGCCATTGAGCCTTATTGCAATGACACAGTGGAACTCTCAATAAAAGCCCCAATATCGATGTCAAAACCGATGGATCTCGGGTAGGGGGTCCCTAACTGTGCGTCTAAGGCTAATGGTAACAGGAGGCAGGGACACGATGTTTTACCCAAGTTCAGGCCCTCTTGATGGAGGTAATACCCTACTTCCTGCTTGATTGATCTTGATGATATGAGTATTACAAGAGTTGATCTACCACGAGTTCATAGAGGCTTAATCCTAGAAGCTAGCCTATGATTATGATTGTTGTTGTCCTACGGACTAAACCCTCCAGTTTATATAGACACCAGAGGGGGCTAGGGTTACACAGAGTCAGTTACAAAGAAGGAGATTGTAACGCCCCGGATTCGATGCGCCATGTGCCTGCAAGTTATTCGCCGTTGTTTCCATGTCATTTGCTTGCGTGTTTCATTTTGTCTTGTCATCATGTGCATTGCATTGCATTGCATACGTGTTCGTCTCATGCATCCGAGCCTTTTCCCCGTTGTCCGTTTTGCAATCCAGCACTCCTATGCCCTTCGGCGTCCCCTTTTTTTCTCTCGTTGGGAGCGGGTGTTAAACGTTCTCGGAATGGACCGACTCTTGCCAAGCGGCCTTGGTATAACACCGGTAGACTGCCAGTCAAGTTTCGTGCAATTTGGAGTCCGTTTGATACTCCAACGGTTAACCGGGTAACCGTAAAGCTCCTTTCTCTTTGCAGCCCAACACCTCTTCCCACAGCCCACCAAACCCATCCTACCCCCCTCCATGCTCTCGGTCGTTAGATCACGATCGCGTGGCCGAAAACCGCTCCTCATTTGGACTCTCCTAGCTCCTAGAATCTATAAATATGCCCCTCCCCCCGAAATTCGCGGATGAATTCTCACCCCGAAACCCTAGCTTTTCCCTCTCCGCCGCCGGGCGCGTCCGCCCCCGGCCGGACACGTCCGTGCCGCCGCGCCCAGCCAACCGCAGCGTGACATGTGTCGCCGTCGCCTCCCCACCGTGCTGGCCCGCTCGGCCCGCTGCGGGCCCACGCGGCCCGACTCCCCGCCGCCGGTGCTCCGCTGCGTCTTCGGCGCCGAGCCGTCACTCGCTGGATCTGCGCTGCCCCGCCGCCTCCTCGCCGTTCGCGCGTCAGGCCCCAAGGAGCCCGCGCCTCCGTCGCCGTCTGCCTAGCTCACTGCCGGCGCCGCGCCCTCCGCCGGCCTCGGCGCCGCGCCGCCCCGACCGCCGGTGTCCGCTCGCCTCGACGCTGTCGCCTTCCTCCGCCGGCCACCCCGCGCCTCCTCGCCGTCCCGCGCCGGATCCGGCGAGATCCAGTCGGAGGAGGTCTCCCCGGCCCCGGATCTGCCTCCCCGACGTCTTCCCCGTCCTCTTCGGCGAAACTCCGGCGAGCTCTCCGCCTCGCCTCGAAGTCCGTGCAAACTGGAGGTTGACCCCGAAAATCTCTAAGTCCCGAGATATTTTGACATTATCATGCCATGTTCAAAGCATCATAACTTGCTGCATACTGCTCCATGTTGTGCGTGTAATATGTCAAATTGTTCATCTCAATTGCATTCCATTGCGGCATGTTCATTTGAGCTCATCTTGATGCCTGAATCATCGTTGCAAGAGTGCTATATGATGTTGTCTGCTGTCTGTTAACAGAATGTGTGCATTTGTCATTTTTGCTACATTTATTGTGTGCATCTTATGGGCATGAGATCTACATGTGATTTGAACTATGCCATGTCTTATTTACAGAGGTTCTTACCATGTATTTTTGTGAACAATGTGGTGACTAGAACAAGCATGCAAACTAGGCTTTGTGATGTTGCTGATTTCAGTCCCTGTTCTGTTGTTATTTCTATGTCATGTAAACTTGATGCTACAAAGATATCCAAGCATATTTTGAGATACTTCAGTAAGGATGTTTTGAACACATGGTTATTCTCTATCCATTCATGCTCCTGCTTGCAGTTATGGAGTAGTTAGCATGTCATTTTCTTGCTCTACTTTTGCTACAAAATGTTTCCTAGCAGATTGTTTACATGTTATTCAATTTTGCCGAGGTTGTTGTAGTTGGTCATTGCATGCTATGAACTTGTTCTTGCCTTGTTTTGTTTCATAAACATGTCTTCTTGCTGATGCTATGATTATCTTGTCATGCAATGACTTGTGGTGAGTGAATCGAGCTTGTTAAGTAGGGTACTTGCTATTACTCTTTTGCTAGGTTGAATCTGTTATTTCGTGATGCTATGTAAACCTGCTGCTACAAGTCATTCTATGCATAATCTGGAGATGTTCACTAAGGGTGTTTTGTTATACATGTCATGCTCTATCCATCCATGCCCCTGGTTGCATTTATAGCTTGCTGTAGTTTGTTGTAATCTTCCTCTAAATTTGCTTAATAATGTTGCTGTCATACTGTTAACATTAAGTTCAGTTTTGCCATGTGTTTTGTGAGTGATCCATGCACCCTATGAACTTGATCTCGCCATTCTTAGCTTCATAAACATGTCTTCTTACTGTTGGTTGCCTTCCCATGCCATGTATTGCTCTGTGGTGAGTGGTACAAGATCACCAACATGCCTACTTATCGTTGTTCCTGCCATGCCCTGTTTGCTGAATCTGTTAACGAAACTTGCTATGTTTACGTGGGTGCCATCTTATCTTCTGATCCTTTTTGGCTCATGGTCAGTAAGGAACTTTTGTTCTATGCAATTAGTAGTTTCATGACATGCCTTTGTTTACCATGATAAGTTCCTGTAACATGTTGTTTGATAGCTCTAAACATTGCAACCTGATGTTATTTTCTGCAAAGTCTGAACTGTTATTAT
Organism: Triticum aestivum; assembly: GCF_018294505.1. Lineage (NCBI taxonomy): Eukaryota > Viridiplantae > Streptophyta > Magnoliopsida > Poales > Poaceae > Triticum > Triticum aestivum. The sequence goes on from NC_057798.1 coordinate 540,818,185, forward strand.
TTGCAATCTTGCCATGTGTGTTTGAGCATGTTCTAGTGATTTCTGGAGATAGCACAGTGTTCATATTTTGTTATGCTTTACCTGTACATCATGTCCATGCCTTTTGTTTTCATATTGAGGTGATGTAGCATGTTGTCTTGATGCTTGCAATATGCCTAGTTGCTGTTTTGGACAGCTTGTCCTTTAAACTTGTATAGAGTGTATGTGTTGATCCGTTGCTCCGTTTTGAGTGTGCTCTATATGAAACTCGGTTGTTTTTGCATGAAGTTTCATATTATCATGTTGCATCCTTGTTTTGAGGTGTTTGCTTGATGTTTGTATGCAATTTGCATCAATGCCATGTTTAACTTGTTTTGCTCATATCTTCTAGGCTGTAGCTCCAAATCTAATGAACTTTATATGTAACTTGACTAGAATCTCGTGTAGATCATCTTGGTGCATGTTAACTTGGTGTTTAACAACTTGAACTTAAGGTTTATTCAGATCTGGACCAATTTCGAAACTTGCATATGAGGACTTACCGGAATTGTAATATGTTGTTCCCGGCCTCATTTAAAATTTCCTTGATGTGTTGCTCTTGTTTGCATCATCTCTTGCCATGAGTAGCTTCATGTAGTCTTGTCTTGCATCATGCTTGGTTGTGCATCATGCCTTGTTCATGTGTGGTGTGTTTACCATGTTGTGTGCTTCTTCTCGATAGTTCCCGTTTCGTTGCGATCGTGACGATTCATTCGTCTATGCTTGGTTCGTCTTCGTGGCTTCATCTTCTTCATGGACTCGTTCTTCTTCCTTGCGGGATTTCAGGCAAGATGACCGCTACCCTAGATCTCACTACTATCATTGCTATGCTAGTTGCTTCGTTCTATCACTATGCTGCGTTACCTATCTTTTGCTTATCAAGCCTCCCAAATTGCCATGAACCTCTAACCTTTGACACCCTTCCTAGCAAACCGTTGCTTGGCTATGTTACCGCTTTTGCTCATCCCCTCTTATAGCGTTGCTAGTTGCAGGTGAAGTTGAAGATTGCTCCATGGTGGACAGGATTATGTTGGGATATCACAATATCTCTTATTTAATTAATGCATCTATATACTTGGTAAAGGGTGGAAGACTTGGCCTTATGCCTGGTGTTTTGTTCCACTCTTTCCGCCCTAGTTTCCGTCATACCGGTGTTATGTTCCCGGATTTTGCGTTCCTTACGCGGTTGAGTGATTTATGGGACCCCCTTGACAGTTCGCTTTGAATAAAACTCCTCCAGCAAGGCCCAACCTTGGTTTTACCATTTGCCTCACCACCACCTATACCTTTCCCTTGGGTTGGCCAACCCGAGGGTCATCTTTATTTTAGCCCCCCCGGGCCAGTGCTTGTCTAAGTGTTGGTCCGAACCGGGCAGATTGCGGGGCCACCTCGGGGCAACTCGAGGGCTGGTTTTACTCGTAGGCTGACCTATCCGGTGTTGCCCTGAGAACGAGATATGTGCAGCTCCTATCGGGATTGTCGGCGCATCGGGCGGCTTTGCTGGTCTTGTTTTACCATTGTCGAAATGTCTTATAAACCGGGATTCCGAGTCTGATCGGGTCTTCCTGGGAGAAGGTATATCCTTCATTGATCGCGAGAGCTTATCATGGGCTAAGTTGGGACACCCCTGCAGGGTATAATCTTTCGAAAGCCGTGCCTACGGTTATAGGCAGATGGGAATTTGTTAATGTCCGGTTGTAGATAACTTGACACCAGATCCGAATTAAAACGCATCAACCGTGTGTGTAGCCGTGATGGTCTCTTTTCGGCGGAGTCCGGGAAGTGAACACGGTTTTGGGTTATGTTTGACGTAAGTAGGAGTTCAGGATCACTTCTTGATCATTGCTATATTCACGACTGTCCTGTTTGCTCTCTTCTCGCTCTTATTTGCGTATGTTAGCCACCATATATGCCTAGTCGCTGTTGCAGCCTTACCACTTTACCCCTTCCTTTCCCTTTAAGCTTTGCTAGTCTTGATACCCATGGTAATGGGATTGCTGAGTCCTTGTGGCTCACAGATTACTACAACAACAGTTGTAGGTACAGGTTTTGCGATGATCATGATGCGAGAGCGATGTTTGCTTGTTTTGGAGTTCTTCTTCTACTTCTTCTTCGATCAGGGATAGGTTCCAGGTCGGCAGCCTGGGCTAGCAGGGCGGATGTCGTTTGAGTTTCTGTTTGTGTTTCATCCGTAGTCGGATGATGATTTTATGTATTGTGATGTTGTATTCGTGTGGCATTGTATGCCTTTTGTATGTATCCCCATCTATTATGTAATGTTGATGTAATGATATCCACCTTGCAAAAGCGTTTCAATATGCGGTTCTATCCTTGGTGGGACCTTCGAGTCTCTTTAGGATAGTATCGCATATTGGGCGTCACAAGTTGGTATCAGAGCCTCGACCGACCTTAGGAGCCCCCTTGATTGATCGTGTAGTTTGGCCGTTGTCGAGTCTAGAAAAAAAACTATTTTTCGGAGTCTAGTTATTTCGGAGAGTAGGAATTCTTTTTACTCCTCAGCCCCTTCGTCTCTCTGGTGAGGAATCTTGACGTAGGTGTTTTGAATTACTCCTCTTCCCCTTTAAATTTTCTTTAGGATCACGAGGTTAGTTTCGTGAGTTGTACATCCTCTTTTATCCGGTGCATTTCTCGTCAAGTCGACTCGAGCCTCTTCATCTTTGAGTTCTATCCTCAGTTGTTTTCTTTCCCACCCGCCCACCCTTCTTCTTCTCGGAACCGGAGTCCGTAATCGAGTATCCATCCTACTCGTGCAAAGTCTTTGCTTTGTTTCATCAATGATTTCAACTGGTGTTTTCTCTTCAAGATATTCGTCGTTTCCCCTTCCAAGTTGATTTTGTTTTCCCGCCCTCCCACCCTCTTCTTCCCGGAGCCTGAGTCTCGTTTGAGCATCAATTTTCATTCGTACGGAGGTTCTTCAGTCTTCCAACAATTATTTCGACCGGCAAATTCTCGTTTCGTTCGACATTCTTCATCTCTTCTCTGGTGCACTCAATTCAAGTTTTTCGGGTTAATCATATTCTTTTCCTTCGAAGTGTTCTCCCTGCTCGTTCGTCTCTCGCCAGTTTATCCTTCTGGAGTTCAGAAGACATCTCAGGAGATTTGTCTGTGTTCGACTTAATTCGAGGTTGTCACCTCATTCAAATATTTCAATTGTTCTGATGCATCATCTATCTGTTCAACATCCCTTTCAAATGGTGTTATCTCTTCAGTGGGCCCTAACCCACAGGTTTTTTCCCAGGATCTTACCAGACTCTTCTAATTCCCCCGGAGTTATTCTCAATTCTTTTCAAGTTTGACGTAAGTATGAATTTCATCAGTCAGATGCCTTCTCCAAGATCGTTTTCAAATTATTTTCATTCTTGGCTCAACCTCTTCCTCTTTTTCATTCTACCGGAGTTTCTCAGTAATTTTGGTGTTGTTTCTCGTCGTCATTCTTAACATTTGAAGATCGAATAAGAGTTTTCCTCTAAGTCTTGCACGTTCTCTCGAAGATTCGCGGTTCTAGCTTCTTATTATCCTCTCAATTATTCCATTTGTCAGATATTGTTTTCTTAACCATCCGGAGTATGTCAGAAGTTTTTTTCCCGTTTCTTTTCACCGGAGGCCATCGTTCCAGAAGAATTCTTCGTCCTCACATTTCAGCTACCGTTATCCAGTTATCCCGGTGCTTCGTTCAAGTGTTCTTTAATCAGTTCATGATCTCTTTATTCTTTTGCATCTAAATCCCCTCTAGCATATTTGTTCTTCTAATTCTTCCCAGTGATTCATTCTCTTTCATCAGTATTCTTACGGTGGTTCATTCAGATTCTTTTTCCTTTGTTATCATATTAATCCTTTCGTTCTTTCCAATCCTACTGGTGGTTCATGAAGACCTTCTCACGTTTGCGATATGTCACTTCTCAATCCTTTTCAAGAAGAATAAGTAGTATGCAAAAATCCATTGTTTGTCATCAATTTAATTTGATGAAGGATAAGCATACAATAAATCTTATTCTTATTTCATCAGAGTGATTAATTCCTTCCTTCGGAGTTTGTTCTTGATGAATAAATTCTAGTTCCAAGTGTTTTCATATTTTCCTTTCCGGAGTTCAAAATTTTCCTCGGCTATTTCGTCGGAACCTCCATATAAATCATCGCAAGGCTCATCTTATTCTTTCGTCCTTCATTCTATTTCATCATCCTTTTTCGTTACCGGAGTTCTTCATGGTGGTTCTTCATGATTTAATTCATTCTTCAAGGGTTCATCAAGATTCTTGTTCAAGGAGTTCTAGTATCTTTCCTTCTTGATTTTGTAGTGCAATTAATTCTCCGTATTCTTTTGAAGTGGAGTTTTGCATTTCTTTGTTCTTCTCAGTTATCCAATCATTTCCGTTTGTGGCCGGTTATCACTTCATGATCTTGAGATGTTACCTATAAGACCACAACAAGCCTATTCTTTTCGTGGTTGGTTCTCTCAACAACTCCGTTCAATCCTTCCTGCTAAGTTCTTTTCATTAAATTCTTTCAATTCTTTCGGGGGTATTGCGTTGCTTATGTCGTCAAGTGCCATCCCATCTTGTGAAATTCGTGTTCTATTCCTACATGTTTCAGCCGGAGTGCTGCCTAAATTTTTTCAGTCTTATTCGTTTCTTATCTCGTTCTAACCAGAGTGGTTTCATAGTCTATCTGATCCCGTGAGCTTTCGATTCTCATCATTCTCGCCGTTCCTCTCTTATTCTCGACTGCTCTCGATTCTTTGCTTCTTCTCGAGTTCTTGTTTCACCTCATCCCTTTTCCCTTCCGTCTCGGTCCTAAGATCTCGGGACGAGATCTCTTGTTAGTGGAGGAGTGTTGTAACGCCCCAGATTCGATGCGCCAGGTGCCTGCCAGTTATTCGCCGTCGTTGCCATGTCATTTGCTTGCGTGTTGCATTTTGTCTTGTCATCATGTGCATTGCATTGCATATGTGTTCGTCTCATGCATCTGAGCCTTTTCCCCGTTGTCCGTTTTGCAATCCGGCACTCCTCTGCCCTTCGGCGTCCCCTTTTTGTCTCTCGTTGTGAGCAGGTGTTAAATGTTCTCAGAATGGACCAAGTCTTGCCAAGCGGCCTTGGTATAACACCGGTAGACCACCTGTCAAGTTTTGTGCCATTTGGAGTCCGTTTGATACTCCAACGGTTAACCGGGTAACCGTAAAGCCCCTTTCTCTTTGCAGCCCAACACCTCTTCCCAAAGCCCACCAAACCCATCCTAACCCCCTCCATGCTCTCGGTCGTTCGATCACGATCACGTGGCCGAAAACCGCTCCCCATTTGGACTCTCCTAGCTCCCAGAATCTATAAATATGCCCCTCCCTCCGAAATTCGGGGATGAATTCTCCCCCGAAACCCTAGCTTTTCCCTCTCCGCCGCCAGACGCGTCCGCCCCCGGCCAGACACATCCGCACCGCCGCGCCTAGCCAACCGCAGCGCGACACATGTCACCGTCGCCTCCCCACCGCACCGGCCCGCTCGGCCCGCTACGGGCCCACGCGGCCCGACTCCCCGCCGCCGCCGCCCCGCGGGCGCCCGAGCCCCGGGCTCGCCGGGCCCCGCCGCCGCGCCATCGCGCGCCTCCCGCCGCTAGTGCTCCACCGCGTCTCCGGCGCCGCGCCGCCGCTCGCCGGATCTGCGCTGCCCCGCCGCCTCCTTGCCGTTCGCGCGTCGGGCCCCGAGGAGCCCGCACCTCCGTCGCCGTCCTCCTAGATCGTCGCCGGCGCCGTGCCCTCCGCCGGCCTCGGTGCCGCGCCGCCCCGACCGCTGACGTCCGCTCGCCTCGACGCCGCCGCCTTCCTCCGCCGGCCACCCCGCGCCTCCTCGCCGTCCCGCGCCGGATCCGGCGAGATCCGGCCGGAGGAGGTCTCCCCGGCCCCGGATCTGCCTCCCCGATGTCTTCCCCATCCTCTCCGGCGAAACTCCGGCGAGCTCTCTGCCTCGCCTCAAAGTCCGTGCAAACTGGAGGTTGACCCCGAAAATCTCTAAGTCCCGAGAGACATTATCATGCCATGTTCAACGCATCATAACTTGCTGCATACTGCTCCGTTTTGTGCGTGTAATATGTCAAATTGTTCGTCTCAATGAGTACTTCATTTCATTGTGTGCATCTTATGGGCATGAGCTCTACATGTGATTTGAATTATGCCATGTCTTATTTACAGAGGTACTTACCATGTATTTTTGTGATCAATGTGGTGACTAGAACAAGCATGCAAACTAGGCTTCGTGATGTTGCTGATTTCAGTCCATGTTCTGTTGTTATTTCTATACCATGTAAACTTGATGCTACAGAGAGATCCAAGCATATTTTGAGATACTTCAGTAAAGATGTTTTGAACATATGGTTATTCTCTATCCATTCATGCCCCTGGTTGCAATTATGGAGTAGTCTAGCATGTCATTTGCTTGCTCTACTTTTGCTACAAAATGTTTCCTTGCAGATTGTTTACATGTTATTCAATTTTGCCAAGGTTGTTGTAGTTGGTCATTGCATGCTATGAACTTGTTCTTGCCTTGGTTTGTTTCATAAACATGTATTCTTGCTGATTCTATGCTTATCTTGTCATGCAATGACTTGTGGAGAGTGAATCGAGCTTGTTAAGTAGGGTACATGCTGTTACTGTTTTGCTAGGCTTAATCTGTTATTTCGTGATGCTATGTAAACCTCCTGCTACAAGTCATTCTATGCATTATCTGGAGATGTTCACTAAGGGTGTTTTGTTATACATGTCATGCCTATCCATCCATGCCCCTGGTTGCATTTATAGCTTGCTATAGTTTGTTGTAATCTTGCTCTAAAGTTGATTAATAATGTTGTTGTCATCCTGTTAACATTAAGTTCAGTTTTGCCATGTGTTTTGTGAGTGATCCATGCGTCCTATGAACTTGCTCTTGCCATTCTTAGCTTCATAAACATTTCTTCTTACTGTTGGTTGCCTTGCCATGCCATGTATTGCTCTGTGGTGAGTGGTACAAGCTCACCAACATGCCTACTTATCGTTGTTCCTGCCATGCCCTGTTTGCTGAATCTGTTAACGAAACTTGATATGTTTACGTGGGTGCCATCTTATCTTCTGATCCTTTTGGCTCATGGTCAGTAAGGGACTTTTGTTCTATGCAATTAGTAGTTTCATGCCATTCCTTTGTTTACCATTATAAGTTCCTGTAACATGTTGTTTGATAGCTCTAAACATTGCAACCTGATGTTATTTTCTGCAAAGTCTGAACTGTTATTATTTGCAATCTTGCCATGTGTGTTTGAGCATGTTCTAGTGATTTCTGGAGATAGCTTAGTCTTCATGTTTTGTTATGCTTTACCTGTACATCATGTCCATGCGTTTTGTTTTCATATTGAGGTGATTTAGCATGTTGTTTTGATGCTTGCAATATGCCTAGTTGCTGTTTTGGACAGCTTGTCCTTTAAAATTGTATAGAGTGTATGTGTTGATCCGTTGCTCCATTTTGAGTGTGCTCTATATAAAACTTTCTTCTTTTTGCATGAAGTTTCATATTATCATGTTGCATCCTTGTTTTGAGGTGTTTGCTTTATGTTTGTATGCATTTTGCATCAATGCCATGTAACTTGTTTTGCTCATATCTTCTAGGCCGTAGCTCCAAATCTAATGAACTTTATATGTAACTTGACTAGAATCTCGTGTAGATCATCTTGGTGCATGTTAACTTGGTGTTTAACAACTTGAACTTAAGGTTTATTCAGATCTGGACCAATGTCGAAACTTGCATATGAGGACTTACCGGAATTGATATATGTTGTTCCCGGCCTAATTTAAACTTGCGTTGATGTGTTGCCTTTTGTTTGCATCATCTCTTGCCATGAGTAGCTTCATGTAGTCTTGTCTTGCATCATGCTTGGTTGTGCATCATGCCTTGTTCATGTGTGGTGTGTTTACCATGTTGTGTGCTTCTTCTTGATAGTTCCCATTTCGTTGCGATCGTGAGGATTCGTTCGTCTATGCTTGGTTCGTCTTCCTGGCTTCATCTTCTTCATGGACTCGTTCTTCTTCCTTGCGGGATTTCAGGCAAGATGACCGCTACCCTGGATCTCACTACTATCATTGCTATGCTAGTTGCTTCATTCTATCGCTATGCTGTGTTACCTATCTTTTGCTTATCAAGCCTCCAAAATTGCCATGAACCTCTAACCTTTGACACCCTTCCTAGCAAACCGTTGCTTGGCTATGTTACCGCTTTTGCTCAGCCCCTCTTGTAGCGTTGCTAGTTGTAGGTGAAGTTGAAGATTGCTCCATGGTGGACAGGATTATGTTGGGATATCACAATATCTCTTATTTAATTAATGCATCTATATACTTGGTAAAGGGTGGAAGACTTGGCCTTATGCCTGGTGTTTTGTTCCACTCTTGCCGCCCTAGTTTCCGCCATACCGGTGTTATGTTCCCGGATTTTACGTTCCTTACGCGGTTGGGTGATTTATGGGACCCCCTTGACAGTTCGCTTTGAATAAAACTCCTCCAGCAAGGCCCAACCTTGGTTTTACCATTTGCCTCACCACCACCTATACCTTTCCCTTGGGTCGGCCAACCCGAGGGTCATCTTTATTTTAACCCCCCCCCCGGGCCAGTGCTTGTCTAAGTGTTGGTCCGAACCGGGCAGACTCCGGGGCCACCTCGGGGGAACTCGAGGGCTGGTTATACTCGTAGGATGACCTATCCGCTGTTGCCCTGAGAACGAGATATGTGCGGCTCCTATCGGGATTGTCGGCGCATCGGGCGGCTTTGCTGGTCTTGTTTTACCATTCTCGAAATGTCTTGTAAACCGGGATTCCGAGTCTGATCGGGTCTTCCTGGGAGAAGGTATATCCTTCGTTGCTCGCAAGAGCTTATCATGGGCTAAGTTGGGACACCCCTGCAGGGTATAATATTTTGAAAGACGTGCCTGCGGTTATAGGCAGATGGGAATTTGTTAATGTCCGGTTGTAGATAACTTAACACTAGATCCGAATTAAAACGCATCAACCGTGTGTGTAGCCGTGATGGTCTCTTTTCGGCGGAGTCCGGGAAGTGAACACGGTTTTGGGTTATGTTTGACGTAAGTAGGAGTTCAGGATCACTTCTTGATCATTGCTAGATTCACGACTGTCCTGTTTGCTCTCTTCTCGCTCTTATTTGCGTATGTTAGCCACCATATATGCCTAGTCGCTACTGCAGCCTCACAACTTTACCCCTTCCTTTCCCTTTAAGCTTTGCTAGTCTTGATACCCATGGTAATGGGATTGCTGAGTCCTCGTGGCTCACAGATTACTACAACAACAGTTGCGGGTACAGGTTATGCGATGATCATGACGCGAGAGTGATGTTTGCTTGTTTTGGAGTTCTTCTTCTGCTTCTTCTTTGATCAGGGATAGGTTCCAGGTCGGCAGCCTGGGCTAGCAGGGTGGATGTCGTTTGAGTTTCTGTTTGTGTTTCATCCGTAGTCGGATGATGCTCTTATGTATTGTGATGTTGTATTCGTGTGGCATTGTATGCCTTTTGTATGTATCCCCATCTATTATGTAATGTTGATGTAATGATATCCACCTTGCAAAAGCGTTTCAATATGTGGTTCTATCCTTGGTGGGACCTTCGAGTCTCTTTAGGATAGTATCGCATATTGGGCGTCACAGAGATCTACATATCTGAATTGCCAAGCTTGCCTTCCACGCAAAGGAGAGTCCTATCTGGACACGGGACGAAGTCTTCAATCTTGTATCTTCATAGTCCAACAGTCCGCCCAAAGTATATAGTCCGGCTGTCCGAGGACCCCTTAATCTAGGACTACCTCAGTCAGGGCTTTTTCTCAGGTGAATGCGTCACTGGATGAGCGCTCTATTGTCCCTAGAGAATGCACCAGGACTGAGCGCACTTGAGACATCTTGAAGATCTTTATCATTTGTGTTGTTTGCACCTTGCCTATGTTGTGGAGGTAGGTGAAGGTAGTTTTACGCAAAACCAAACTTGATTGTTTTGTTTGTCATACTGCTTGTGGATGTAGGTTTTGTTTATCATATCGTGTGATTTGCCAATACATTCAATGTATTGACCCTTGTGGCTGCAACTTATCATGTTGCAGGATATTTAGATGATCGGTGAGATACACTAGGGTTGTGAGTCTTCACTCAACATCTTCGCCAGTGGGCATTGTTTGGACTCATCGTTTACTTATGTTACATTTCCGCTGTTGTTATTGAATAAAGTTAGCTATTTGCTACTCAGTTTGTAATACTTTATGAATTTTGGATCAGACGTTATGGTAAATGATGCACTTGTTATTTGATATTCATATGTACTGTGTGTGCTAGCAAGTCGATCCAGGGATTAGCACAGTAAGCACAGAGACATCGAATCTTATCAGGTTCGGGTCGTTACATAGGGCGCACCCCCACCCTCGTGGCTAGGGTGTGGGCCCCCTCTAGTCTATTCTTTCGCCATTATTTTTTTGTTAATTCCAAAATGTGCCTCCGTGAAGTTTCAGGACTTTTGGAGTTGTGCAGAATAGGTCTCTAATATTTGCTCCTTTTCCAGCCCAGAATTCCAGCTGTCGGCATACTCCTTCTTCATGCAAAACTTGTAAAATAAGAGAGAAAAGGCATAAGTATTGTGACATAATGTGTAATAACAGCCCATAATGCAATAAATATCAATATCAAATCATGATGCAAAATGGACGTATCAATTGCCCCAAGCTTAGACCTCGCTTGTCCTCAAGCGGAAGCCGAAATCGAAAAATATGTCCACATGTTTTAGAGATGGAGGTGTCGATAAAGTAAAATACGGACATGCGGGCATCATGATCATTCTTGAAACAACAACATATATAAATATATATTGTCATATGATTTCTTATGCTAAAGTAACAATCTATTCACAGTGTCAAGTATGAATCAGAAACTTCATTAAAAACTAACAAACTATAATCTCGATCATTGAAGCAATTGCAATTTATCATAACATCGGAAAGAGTCAATATAAGAGCTTTTTAGCAAGTCCACATACTCAATTATCATTTAGTATTTTACAATTGCTAACACTCATGCAATACTTATGGGTATGGAGTTTTAATCGGACACAAAGAAAGATAGGGGCTTATAGTGTTGCCTCCCAACCTTTTACCTCAAGGGTAATGTCAACAATAATAGTTTATGATAATTTACATCCAATTGGATATATATATATATATATATATATCAGGATCTTTCCAACACAATGTGTTTGCCAAAGGATAAAATGTAAAAAGGAAAGGTGAAGATCACCATGACTCTTGCATAAGGCATAAGACAAAAATAAAAAATAGGCCCTTCGCAGAGGGAAGCAGAGGTTGTCATGTGCTTTTATGGTTGGATGCACAAAATCTTAATGCGAAAGAACGTCACTTTATATTGCCACTTGTGATATGGACCTTTATTATGCAGTCCGTTTCTTTTATTACTTCCATATCACAAGATCGTATAAAGCTTATTTTCTCCACACTAATAACTCGTACATATTTAAAGAGCAATTTTTATTGCTTGTAACAATGACAACTTACTTGAAGGATCTTACTCAATCCATAGGTAGATATGGTGGACTCTCATGGCAAACTGGGTTTAAGGATATTTGGAAGCACAAGTAGTATCTCTACTTGGTGGAAAGAATTTTGCTAGCATGAGAGGGAAAGGCAAGCTCAACATGTTGGATGATCCATGACAATATACTTTATTTTGGATATAAGAAAACATAACCCATTACATTGTCTTCCTTGTCCAACATCAACTTTTTAGCATGTCATATTTTAATGAGTGCTCACAATCATAAAAGACGTCCAAGATAGTATATTTATATGTGAGAACCTCTCTTTCTTTATTACTTCCTACTAGTTGACCCGTTGCGCCAAATGGCGCAGCAACCCGCTAAAGCCATGTTGTCGATGAAAATAGTCTCAATTTGCAAGGACATTTTCGATATTGGTAGTAGAAAGCCCATGTGTTAAATCATGCTATATTGACAATATGTTTATCACGCAAGCATTGCCTGCATGCAAAACATAGGATAGCTACATCTGTGCTTTCTTCTCAGACTTAGGTAATTCCCATAAAAGCTTCTCGCAAGATATTTGGAGAATGCTTGGACAAGTTGTAGTTATTAAGACAAGGTTCAAGTGTAGCTTAAAATCTGAACAATTAACTTTACTTCTCTTTCTATTGCTAAAAATCACAATAATACTGCATCTGTGCCTACTTATTTTGTGAGCACGGCCATGTGCATGCCTAAACCTGAGATTGTGATTCTTTTTTTTGCCTCTGCCTACACAACTAAATCAAACCCATAAGTTAGCATGTCATTTATTTATAAAGCAACACCACATCAGTCTAATCTTCCAAGAGCAAGGGCCTAAAATATTCAGAGATGCGCAATTAAGATCATGCTGTCACAAATGAATGATATGATACTAAATCTATAAAGTTTGTTATCCAATCATTTCCCTTCCATAATGATGTTGCTAGTTTAATTGGGGATCTTAATTGTGCATCTTAATTGGGGATTTACTTATCTCCTCCCATCCAATGCGAGGCAACCATAGCGGCAATGCAAGAGGGACCATGCCGAAGGGCTGCGTCACAACCGGGCCCCCAACAGCGTCGCTCAGCCAACATACACATGATGCACACTGTTTCTAATTTTGTGTTTTTCTTCTCAGATTGTGACTTGCTCAATCTGCACTGATGCACACCTTTGAGCAAACTATGTTGCAACTTTATCACTTTTCATAGAAGGAAAAAGCTCATGATTTCTCAGAGTCGCTGTCGGTGTCAAAACCGGCGGATCTCGCGTAGGGGGTCCCGAACTGTGCGTCTAGGCGGATGGTAACAGGAGACAAGGGACATGATGTTTTACCCAGGTTCGGGCCCTCTTGATGGAGGTAAAACCCTACGTCCTGCTTGATTGATATTGATATTGTGGATGTTTACAAGAGTTGATCTACCACGAGATCAAGGAGGCTAAACCCTAGAAGCTAGCCTATGGTATGATTGTAATGGTTGTTGTTGCGTCCTACGGACTAGAGCCATCCGGTTTATATAGACACCAGAGAGGGCTAGGGTTACATAGAGTTGGTTACAATGGCAGGAGATCTACGTATCCGTATCGCCAAGCTTGCCTTCCACGCCAAGGAAAGTCCCATCCGGACACGGGACGAAGTCCTCAATCTTGTATCTTCATAGTCTTGGAGTCCGGTCGATGATGATAGTCCGGCCGACGATAGTTCGGCTGATGATGGTAGTCCGGCTATCCGGACACCCCCTAATCCAGGACTCCCTCAGTAGCCCCTGAACCAGGCGTCAATGACGATAAGTCCGGCGCGTATATTGCTTGGCATTGCAAGGCGGGTTCCTCCTCTGAATGATAGAAGATTGTGAACACCAGGATAGTGTCCGGCTCTGCAAAATAAATTCCACATTCCATCGTAGAGAGAATAATATATACACAAGTTCAATCTGCTGACGTGTTTTGCGGCATGACGTCACGCCACTACCAAGCCATTACTTGAATCGTTTTTTACTCTACCACCTCAGTGCATTTAGCGAAGCGGTTTCCTTGGCACGTCTTGTCGAAGTAGAGATCGTGTTCCCCCTTAATCCGGGATTCTCATCAATACGGACGTGGGTAACCCAACCGCGCCATTGATGGTGACGCTTGGGGGATATGCGAGTTTTACCAGGCCGGTGGGGGACGCGTAGACTTCGCCCGCCCATATAAGGGATAAGGATTCACCTTTTCAACTACGCCTTCTTCCTCCTTTGCTTATCTATCTCCGCGCACTCGAGCTCCAGCGCCCAAGCCCGCACATCTCGTCTCAACCTTCCCCAGTAATGTCTGGAGTGGGAGGCAAGTGGATGACCTCCTCCGTTACGGAGGAGCACATCGAAAGACTGCGCAGCGCCGGCTACCTGTCTGGCGACATTGCGCACCGGCTGCCCGACGAGGGGCAGCTCATCTCCACCCCCAGGCCCCATGAGAGGGTCGTTTTTCTTCCCCACTTCCTCTGCGGACTGGGCTTTCCACTTCACCCCTTTGTCCGGGGGCTCATGTTCTACTACGGCCTGGATTTCCATGATCTGGCGCCGAACTTCATCCTCAACATCTCGGCGTTTATCGTCATGTGTGAGGCCTTCCTCTGCATCCAACCCCACTCCGGCTTGTGGCTCAAGACCTTCAATGTCAAGCCGAAGGTAGTGAAGGGCACTCAAGCGGAGTGCGGAGGTGCCATGTTGGGCAAGATGCCCAACGCCCTTTGGTTCGAAGGGGCCTTCGTGGAATCCGTCAAGGGGTGGCAATCGGGGTGGTTCTATATCACCGAGCCGCGCGACCCTACGTGGGCGGCGGCCCCCGAGTTCAGATCTGGTATCCCCACGCAGCTCACCTCCTGGAAAGAGAAGGGCTTGCTGTGGGGTAGTTCGGAGGAGCTGACGGGACTCCAAGCCTGTATCCAGAAGCTGGTGAAGAAGCTCAGGCTGGTTAACATGGTCCAAGTCATGCTCGTCCGCCGGATTCTCCCATGCCAGGAGCGGGCATTCAATCTGTGGGAGTTCAATCCGGAACAGAACCAGGCGCTGAGCGGGCTCTTCGACATGATGTACGAAGGCACCTGGAGGGTGCTGTTTAAGGGCGCCGAAGCCCCCGCATCCGTGACTGAAGATCGTGAATTTCGCTCTCAGCGCCAAGCTGACAAGGTAAGTGATTCTACCCCTTTACAGGACACTTGCTTTTCATAGTTTGACTCTATGCGGGTTTTAATTTCCCCTTTTCCTTTGACAGGACTGGATGAGGAAGGCGGAGCAGATTATCTGCCCGGCTCCTAAACCAGAAAACCCAGTAGACGCCCATCTAGCGAGGCTGCTGGTTCCGGCACCGCACGTGGTGCCGGAGAAGAAGGCCAAGAAGGAGGCCATGGGTGCTCGAAAGAGTTCCCGTTTTCAGGTGTCCGACGACTCCGGGGCGGACTCCTCCCCCGAAAACGAGGAGGAGAAAGAGGACTCTCTCCCGGAGGAGGGAGAGAGGAAGAGGAAGGCTTCCCCAACAGGGGAGGCCGAAGGGTCCAAGAGGGGAAGGACTATTCCCCCGGACAGCTCCGCCAACATCAACGTTGGCGAGGAAGAATGGCCTTCAAGGGCCAGGCCTCCGGCGAGATCGTAAGTATCCGGATTCCTGAATGATTTATAATTTCTTTTTCTGCATCACATAGTGTCATTCTGATGCCGCATGCTGCCTGTAGTCCGGCCAATGATGATCTCCCCGCTTCATCGAGTGGGTCGTTGGCTCCGTCGGATGTAGACTCCATCCCGACCGCCTCCACCCCTCGCGACACCGAGGATGCCGAGGTGGGATCCCAAGAAGGGACCCATCAGGGGGAGGCTCCGGAGGCGCCACAAGGCGGCCTCCCGGACTTTGCGCCGGACTCCACATCAGAACCCGCAGTGGTTCCGGAGTCCGGCCGGCGGCCCCTTCGCACGAAGGGCAAGACCATGATGCCGGCAGCTTCCGTCCAGCCGGAGGCGCCGGACAATTTGTTGGAGGCGCTGCAGAGCGCTTCCATCAAGGAAGAACACCGCACTATTATGAGTGCGGTGATTCAGAAGGTACAGCTTGCCAAGAGCGGGCTGACCGAAGCCTGCAGTAGCCTTCTATCAGGCTTTGAGGTAAGAAGTTAAAAATATGCAATGTAATACCGCATAGACAGTATCCCCTGATGCTCGGTTTGGTGTTCGGAAAGAAAAGCCGGACTGAGGATCTGAAAAAAAAGAAGATATACGCAGGGTTGCTAAAAAATTATGTCAATATGGGTTGCAGGCTGCGCTGCTGACCTCTGCCGCACTGACTGCGGAGGTCGGTGCTTTGAAGCAGGAGCTCGAGCGGTCCGAGCAAGAGCTCGGCCGCGCCAAGAAGCAGCTCCAGGACAAAGAAGGTGAGTAACACCACTTTGGACTTGTACCTTACAGAAAAGGATTTAGGTTGCAACAAAAAATAACAAGGATAACATGGGTACTACAGGGGCCATGAACGAGGTGGCGACCCTGAAGGAGGCCGTGTCCGTGGCCGAACGCAATGCGACCGCGGAACGGGCAGAGCGAGAAAAGCAGGAGGCGCGGGTGGCGGTGGTTCGGCAAGAGCTCCAGGCTCTCATGGAAAAGCATGAGAGTTTGGAGCGTGACTCAAAGACTCGAGAGTCCGAGCTTGCCTCGGCTCTCGAAAGTGCCAAAACTGCCAAGGCCGATGCCCATAAGTCCCTTCAGGAGATTGAGTTGGTGAGGAAGATAGCGGCGGGTAAGGCATTTTTCATGCAAAGCAAGCATGTGAATGTAAATTACGTGTTACTTACCCGAATTCGGAGCTCTCCAGGGGCGTTTACAGATCTGCCTCGCAGCGTGTCTGGTGCCGCCGCATTCTACCGAGCCGAGGAGGGGAGCTCAACGGAGAAGGTCTTTTGGTCTCAGTATGCTGAGGCCGGCCATCCGGTGCCCCTAGCGACCAGCTGAAGCAGCTGGTCGAGCTCCACAAGGTGGCCGAGCAGGCCATGAAAGGCCTCATAGTCTGGTTGTGGCCTGGAGAGGCCATGCCTGGGAGCTACTTTGGCCTCGTGCGACTGGTGGATGCGTGCCCCTGGGTGGAGGTTATCAAGCGCTCCGCCTGTTGTGACGCCCCCGATTCAATCGTACACTAATCATGCACGCAAATGTGTACGATCAAGATCAGGGACTCACGGGAAGATATCACAACACAACTCTAAAACATAAATAAGTCATGCAAGCATCATAATACAAGCCAGGGGCCTCGAGGGCTCGAATACAAGTGCTCGATCATAGACGAGTCAGCGGAAGCAACAATATCTGAGTACAGACATAAGTTAAACAAGCTTGCCTTAAGAAGGCTAGCACAAACTGCGATACAGATCGAAAGAGGCGCAGGCCTCCTTCCTGGGATCCTCCTAAACTACTCATGGTCGTCATCAGCAGCCTGCACGTAGTAGTAGGCACCTCCAGTGTAGTAGGAATCATCGTCGACGGTGGCGTCTGGCTCCAGGGCTCCAGCATCTGGTTGCGACAACCAGGTAGGAGGGAAAGAGGGAAAAAGGGGGGAGAAAGCAACCGTGAGTACTCATCCAAAGTACTCGCAAGCAAGGAACTACACTACATATGCATGGGTATATGTGTAAGGAGGCCATATCGGTGGACTGAACTGCAGAATGCCAGAATAAGAGGGGGATAGCTAGTCCTATCAAAGACTACGCTTCTGGCAGCCTCCGTCTTGCAGCATGTAGAAGAGAGTAGATTGAAGTCCTCCAAGTAGCATCTCCAAGTAGCATCTCCAGTAGCAACGCATAGCATAATCCTACCTGGCAATCCTCCCCTCGTCGCCCCGTGGAAAAGCGATCACCGGGTTTTCTGTGGAACTTGGAAGGATGTGTTTTATTAAGTATCCGGTTCTAGTTGTCATAAGGTCAAGGTACAACTCCAAGTCGTCCTGTTACCGAAGATCACGGCTATTCAAATAGATTAACTTCCCTGCAGGGGTGCACCAACTTACCCAACACGCTTGATCCCATTTGGCCGGACACACTTTCCCGGGTCATGCCCGGCCGCGAAAGATCAACACGTCGCAGCCCCACCTAGGCTCAACAGAGAGGCCAGCACGCCGGTCTAAACCTAAGCACACAAAAGATCCATCAGGAACAACTTATAAAATAAGTCTTACAATTTCCTCCAGGAAGAATGGTTATCCTTGCAGAAGAAATTATAATGATAGGTCCTCCAGCCAGGGGTGTTAGGCATGACATCATATTACCGGGTCATCAAAGGACCAACATCATAGCTCATGGAGAGTTGTCCCAACCACCATATCTGACCAAGATTAAGATCTGGTCGGTGTTAGGATACCTCTGACTCATGATGCCTGAGAAGAGAGGGTGCGACACAAATTGACAGTTTGTCATTGTAAGATTCTCGGGAAATGAACCAAGGAAGCAAGTTCCGAAACAAGAGTTCATCATTAATTCAAGGAGAGGGTTAGGAGGTGGCTGAGGGACTCAACGACAAGTCATTGAGATTCCCAAAAGATGGATTTCCATAATTATCTGAGCAAGGAGATAACACTTGTCAGATCAAATGATATAATGATGTATGCTCGAGGAGAACATCCACGAGTAAACATTGGTTGAAAGGTGCACCCGAAATATGGGCATAGGTACATGATCAATGTTTAGAATGGTGATCCGGTATCCAATGGTCTAAGAATGAAATGTCGACCATAATCTTCAAAGCAAAATGGTTGCTAGAAGTTTTGAATTCGCACAACAGAGTTCACTCAACACGGGGACCAAGAAAAGAATGGTGATGGCGAGAAGCATCACAATAACAAGAATTCTTAAGAGGTGGTGAAATTCTCACAACATCCTTGACAAAGGCAGTAATACTTCAAGGTAGATCATAATACGGGCTGGATAGTAAGTTGCATCCATAACATGAACAAGTTTGTGATGAAAGGAAGGTAAGGATGTTGTTGATGGTAACTGAAATTACCAAGGAACGAGGATGGCACTTATCATCAAGAATTCCATTGATATCCTGGAAGGAGTCAAAATGTTGATGATGATCACGACAATTTGTTGTCGAGAGAATCCACGAAGAAGCAATTGAACAACGACTGCATCAAGCAAAAGGACTGATGCAAGAAAAGATTATTGGAGCCACAGATACGACACAAACTCGAAATCAAGCTCATTGTTTTTAAGGCGAAGTTATATGAGGAGGAAGATCAACGTAAGCTTAGCTCATCGCCAAATAATTGTGCTACGGGAAGAAGGACCAGGTAGCACAGTTAAAATTAGCTCGATAATGATATAGCCGATCAGGCTAGGAATGACTTGAAGGATTAATAAATTTGTAAGCAGTGATGGGTTCAAATACTTGTTGAATCGCAATGCGAACTCGATTCAGTTATCGGTGTCTTTGAGTGTATAATAACTCAGAGCCCGTGAAAAATTGGAATCAGTGGGAAGGTAGCACTTGATGAAGAACTCATAAGAAGTTATGTAGTTCCATGATAATCTTGAGATACCAGGGGGTAGTACTCGACACAAGATCAAAGTAAAGATTGGACGGGTGTATTGATCCATAGAAGACAATTGTTTTAACTTGTCCGAGAAATGGAATCAAAGAAGAACAATCATGGTCGGAACCACGGTTGCAAGGGATCAATTCACAGATACCATATGTTAGTTATCAAGGAAATAGTTATTATTACAAGAAGCTTCCATGATAGGATATACATCGCGTCCATGGGCATGAACACAAGGTTCAAGGTCGACTCCCACTTCCTCAATACATAATCTTTCATTCACCTCTCGTATTTCGAAGATGACATTAGTTGTTGAAAGTTTTACCTGGTGCAATACCAGATAAGTATGACTCGTGAAATCTTTCGGGTTCACACCGATGAGGGAAGGCGTAGGTTCAATCCCATCGGGGCTTCTTGCGAACATATACCATAAGCTTCAAGAGTAAGTATCACCAGCTCGAAAGCAGAGCATGGATGACAAAAGGAAAGGATACAATTTAACAAAGGCATTATGTATCGGAGAAGGACTCACAAGGTGATTAATTATGAAGGACACTATCGGATATAATAATCCAACAGTGGATAAGGCGATCCACAATGGAGCTGAGGTGAGTATCGATACTCAATTAGAGGAAGAAATAATGCGAATGCAACGAGTTATGGAATCATCTGAATAATTGAAAGCTTAAATGCAAAGGAATTATGATTTCCAAAACAAGGGATCAGAAGCAGACGTTCTGATCAAGGATGGATCGATCGTATATACCAGAGGCACAATCGACGACAGATAGTTTGGTCGAGAACCAGCTCATGTTCAAAATGACGTCTGAGCCGGAAAGATAATCCTAGGACTCGACTGATGATTGTGAACATTCACAACATATTGAATCAACGGACTCAAAATGATAATGACAAGGTATGCCATTAAGATTACGAGACTAATGGGATTAACCATAATGCGAGCAAGCAAGAATTTCAAGAGCCAAAGGCTCCATAAGATTTTTGGGAGATCGAATAGTATTTTGAAGACTTTTGTGAAACGCATGAACAACTGGGGATGAGCGGATACTCGACAAGTGCGAGGAATTTTCAATAGGGATATTCATGTGGTAAAGAACTGCAAGGCAGTAAGCTTAAAGGATTTTCGGAACAACAAAGAGTATTTCGGGACATCTTGCAATAACAAGATCAACAGGGAATGATTGTATGAATGGCAAGTGTAAGCAGTTTTTCATAGGGGTTGACGTTGGAAGGAAATCGCAAATGCGATGGCACAAAGACTCGAGAGAACATCGTAGAGTAACTTCGGAATCTTCTAGTGCAGCAGGCGATCATCTGAAGTGAGGGGCTCTCCGTGAGCAAGTATTATCGAGAACCTAAAGTTAGTTTTGTTTTTAGCAAAATCATTTAACCCGAATAGAAGAGAGCTCAGAGTCCCAGAGTATAAGCGAGGAGTAAAAGATCCTATTACCACCCAATGGCGACGTGGGCCCATGGGCCGCACAGCCATGTTAGTAAAAGTTTTGTAAAGTCTAGACTCGACTTCGGCCAAGGAGTTGGAAGGGGGATTCCTACAGGCAGTCGGCTCTGATACCAACTTGTGACGCCCCCGATTCAATCGTACACTAATCATGCACGCAAATGTGTATGATCAAGATCAGGGACTCATGGGAAGATATCACAACACAACTCTAAAACATAAATAAGTCATACAAGCATCATAATACAAGCCAGGGGCCTCGAGGGCTCGAATACAAGTGCTCGATCATAGACGAGTCAGCGGAAGCAACAATATCTGAGTATAGACATAAGTTAAACAAGCTTGCCTTAAGAAGGCTAGCACAAACTGGGATACAGATCGAAAGAGGCGCAGGCCTCCTGCCTGGGATCCTCCTAAACTACTCATGGTCGTCGTCAGCAGCCTGCATTTAGTAGTAGGCACCTCCAGTGTAGTAGGAATCATCGTCGACGGTGGCGTCTGGCTCCAGGGCTCCAGCATCTAGTTGCGACAACCAGGTAGGAGGGAAAGAGGGAAAAAGGGGGGAGAAAGCAACCGTGAGTACTCATCCAAAGTACTCGCAAGCAAGGAACTACACTACATATGCATGGGCATATGTGTAAGAAGGCCATATCGGTGGACTGAACTGCAGAATGCCAGAATAAGAGGGGGATAGCTAGTCCTATCGAAGAATACGCTTTTGGCAGCCTCCGTCTTGCAGCATGTAGAAGAGAGTAGATTGAAGTCCTCCAAGTAGCATCACCAAGTAGCATCTCCAGTAGCAACGCATAGCATAATCCTACCCGGCGATCCTCCCCTCGTCGCCCTGTGGAAAAGCGATCACCGGGTTGTCTGTGGAACTTGGAAGGATGTGTTTTATTAAGTATCCGGTTCTAGTTGTCATAAGGTCAAGGTACAACTCCAAGTCGGTCCTGTTACCGAAGATCACGGCTATTCGAATAGATTAACTTCCCTGCAGGGGTGCACCAACTTACCCAACACGCTTGATCCCATTTGGCCGGACACACTTTCCCGGGTCATGCCCGGCCGCGAAAGATCAACACGTCGCAGCCCCACCTAGGCTCAACAGAGAGGCCAGCACGCCGGTCTAAACCTAAGCGCACAGGGGTCTGGGCCCATCGCCCATAGCACACCTGCACGTTGCGTACGCGGCCGAAAGCAGAACTAGCCCCCTTAATACAAGAGCAGGCTTACGTTCCAATCCGGCGCGCGCCACTCAGTCGCTGGCGTCACGAAGTGCTTCGGCTGATACCACGACGCCGAGTGCCCATATCTTTCCCATGTAGTTGGTTAGTGCGTATAGGCTCGTAGCCAACTCAGATCAAATACCAAGATCTCGTTAAGCGTGTTAAGTATCCGCGAACGCCGAACAGGGCCAGGCCCACCTCTCTCCTAGGCTGTCTCAACCTGCCCTGTCGTTCCGCCACAAAGATCCACTCGCGGGTGCTCCACCAGCCGACCCGACTTTAGTCTCCACATGTATCATGTATAAAGTATATAGTATATACCCGTGATCACCTCCCGAGTGATCACGGCCCGATAGTATAGCACGGCTGATGGACAAGAATGTAGGGCCACAGATGAATATACTAGCATCCTATACTAAGCATATAGGATTGCAGGTAAAGGTAGCAACAATAGTATCAAGGACAGGCTATGCATTAGGATAGGTATAACAGAAAGCAGTAACATGCTACACTACTCTAATGCAAGCAGTATAGAGTAGAATAGGCGATATCTGGTGATCAAGGGGGGGCTTGCCTCGTTGCTCTGGCAAGAGAGAGAGGTCGTCAACTCCGTAGTCGAACTGGGCAGCAGCAGCGTCGGTCTCGTAGTCTACCGGAGAGAAGAGGGGGAAGAAACAATGAATACCATGTAAACAGATGCATATCGATGCATGACAAGACAAGTAACGATGCTAGGCGTGCCCTAACGTGGTATGAGGTGGTACCGGTTAAGCGGGGAAACATCCGGGAAAGTATTCCCGGTGTTCCGTGTTTTCTGACAAATGAACCCGAGGGGGAAAGTTGCGGGTTTGATATGTTAGGGGTGTGTGGTGGACGAACGGGCTGCGTTTTCGGGTTCGTCTCGTCGTTCTGAGCAACTTTCATGTTGAAAATATTTTAATCCGAGTTACGGATTAAAAGATATGATTTTCTAAAGATTTTATTAATTTCTGGAATTTAATTAATTATTTAATTAATTCGAAAAACAGATTAATGACATCAGCATGATGTCATGCTGACATGAGCAGTCAACAGAGTTGACTTGGTCAACCTGACAGGTGGGTCCAGTGGGACCTACCTGTCATACACTGTTTAGGTTAATTACAGATTAGTTAATTTAATTACTATTTAATTAACCTAACTAGTTAATTAAATTAATTAAACCGGATTAATTAACTTAATTAATTCATTAGATAATTAATTAATTAATAATTAATTTTATTAAATCATTTTTATTTTTATTTTTATTTTTATTTTTAATTCTCTCTTTTTTTTAAACGTTCTGGGGCGTGGGCCCCTGTGGTCAGTGACCCATGAGGCTAAACGGGCGCGCGGGTGCGGGCGCTCGCCCGAACGGGGCGCGGGCAAGGCCGTGGCCGGCGGCGCGGCGCCGGCAAGGGGAAGCGGGGGCGAGGCCAGACGCGGTGGTGGCCGGGGCGGCCGACGGAGGGGCGGGGGAGCACGGGGCCACCGCAGCAGCGGGGCACCGGCAGAGGCGGCGAACGGCGCGGGCTATGGTGAGCCTCGGCCATGGCGAGCGGTGGCCGGCGAGAGGGGACGGGGAGGAGGCGAGGCTCACATCGAGGAGCAGGGACGGGGCAGCGGGACTCGTGGGGGTTGATGGGGACGCCGACGAAGAGGAAGAAGGCCGGCGGGGATGAGGCACCGGCGAGGTAGCGACGGTGGGGCGATGAGCGGCGGCCTCCGGGGTCGGGGAGGTGACAAGGCGGGGAGGTCGTCGGCTCCGAGGCGACGTCGAGGTGCAGACGATGGAGACGGCGTGGCAGGCGGCAGGGCCCCGGCGAGTGCCGCGGGTCGGTGACGGGGCCGGGGCGGCACCGGGCGGCGGTGGGGTTCGGCGGTGGTCTCCTCCCGATCCAGATCGGGGGAGAGGGGGATATTTCGGGGGGGAGTGGGGGCTATCGGTGGGGAGTGGGGGGGAGGAGTGGATAAGGGAGAGGAGTGGGGGCCGACCTGGGCCGGCCTGGTTGGCCCGATGGCCAGCTGGGCCGCGGTCCAGCAAGGGGGGGGGCTTCTCCTCCTTTTTTTTGTATTCTGTTTTTATTTCTTTTCTTTAATTTATTTTCTTTAACTGTTTTAATTCAATTTAGGGCATTTAAGTATTTGATAAATTTGTGTTTTCTTTACTATAATTACCTCTATGATATTCGGCACAACCCGAACATTTTTGTTTCGATGTTTGAAAACTGTTGATGTTTGACAATATTTAAATTTTGAATTTGAAAAGTTTCGAACCGACGCGAGATTAAACAGTGACGGAGGTGATGTGGCATATTTAGCAGAGGTTACTGTAGCTTAATTATCCGGGCATCACACCTGTATTGAAGGTGCTCGTCGGGCCCTTGCCCGCGCAAAGGTGCATTGGGGCAAGCTGGATGTGGAGAAGCTAATCACTGACGCGCCACCAGCGGGCATGGAATATCGTACGCCCGAGA
Source organism: Triticum aestivum (assembly GCF_018294505.1). Taxonomy (NCBI): domain Eukaryota; kingdom Viridiplantae; phylum Streptophyta; class Magnoliopsida; order Poales; family Poaceae; genus Triticum; species Triticum aestivum. The sequence goes on from NC_057798.1 coordinate 540,842,542, forward strand.
TGTACTATAAGACTGTCCTGAAGGGTGCCCGCAAGATTGCGGATGAGTGCCCCAGGGATGTAATTATTGAGTAAATTCGCAATGTGTTATCCTGTGCGCTGAAAACTTTGTTCATATGCGCTAAGCAACGCTTGTTAATTTAAAATATTACCTTCTGTGCGGCCGTTTATTAAATCTGAGAGATCGCAAGTCGTCGGCTTCAGCCCCCATGCCACGAGTTCTGGGGTGTTCGGGATAAACTTGAGCACTCTTGTTCCCATTTTTGGGTCCATCTAGGGAGGCGCTCAACACAACGAACAAGGCAACCGGACTTATAGTGCTTGAACACTCTCACTTAGCCATAGAATTCTATAATTTTAAATTTCGGCGAAGCCCCTAGTATTCGGAAAACCGAATTCGGGGCGCTATCCACGCCTTCGTCGGACATTATCCGGTACTTCGCTCGAAGCGGCGTAGGTCTTTAAGGACCCGAAAAGACCTCTCGAACAGCGACCAGTCTCTCGCCTTATTATGACAGTCAGTTTTAGCTTTTTCCACTGAGGCGTTAACCCGGCTTAACCGGGGCGCAATCGCAGTGGTTCTCCCAGTGCTACCTTAGCCGATAGAACGGAACGTAAGGTGCCAAACTTGGGAGCCGGGCAAACCCAACTATTGACCCAAGACATGATTCAGAGCCGATTCATATAATGCTATAAGTTCGGGGTGCCGCACTTGTGAAAGTGTGCGGACTTTATCACACCATAATGCGGGGAACATAAGCCACTGGTGTATTTGGCCGTACCAAAATGTACGGATGCAACATGTCGTAAATGAACATATATATATAAGGTAATGCAATTATGGGCAAAAAGTGCTGCATTTTATTTGAGAAGATATGCTATGAGTGCGGAATGATACAAATAGTGCGGAAAGCAAGGGATTGGACGAATTAAAGGCGTCTCCCTCCAGGGGTAGGCCGCGGAATGGTGTATTTAACAAATTTAATGCTCGTAATGGAGACCACCTAAGTGCTCGTCGTAGCCTTTGTCCCTCCCTGGCTGTTGCATCATGAGTTCGGCAGGTTCGCCGCCGGACAGAGTTCTGTATATAAAAAAGAGAGAAATAAAAGATAAAAAGAGCGACACACTTGGGAGCCCCTGGTGTGGTCGAACCGCACTCTGGGTCTGTTGTGGTTGTGCCTCTCCCCCTATGCCCATGGTATCTCCAGGGCGTAATTATGTACGCGGAGAGTTTGCCTTACAATTGTGCGAGGGCTGGGGTTGAGGCCGCATTGCTACGCATGCTCGGAACGTGCCAGGTGGTCTTGGTTGATGTTGCTCCAGGCGCGTTTGGCCGTGTCCGGTCGTTTAACGGCCGGACTCGAAAATTGCCTTAAAAGGCTGCTCTGTACTTCTGCCGCGAGAGCCGCTGTATGTTCCTCCGTTCGGAGGGAGCGTTCCGTGTTTCCATTGACCGTGATGACTCCATGAGGGCCTGGCATCTTGAGCTTAAGGTACGCATAATGCGGCACCGCGTTGAATTTTGCGAACCCGGTTCGTCCGAGCAGAGCGTGATAGCCACTGCGGAATGGGACGATGTCGAAGATTAACTCCTCGCTTCGGAAATTATCCAGGGATCCGAAGACCACTTCCAGTGTAACTGAGCCTGTACAACTGGCCTCGACACCTGGTATGACGCCTTTGAAGGTTGTCTTTGTAGGTTTAATCCTTGAAGGGTCTATGCCCATCTTGCGCACTGTATCCTGATAAAGCAGGTTCAGGCTACTGTCGCCGTCCATCAGGACTCTCGTGAGGTGAAATCCATCGACGATTGGGTCTAAGACCAATGCGGCGAATCCGCCATGGCGGATACTGGTCGGATGGTCTCTTCGATCGAAAGTGATCGGGCAAGAGGACCATGGGTTGAATTTTGGGGCGACTGGCTCCATCGCGTATACGTCCCTTAGTGCACGCTTCCACTCCCTCTTGGGTATATGCGTTGCGTATATCATGTTTACCGTCCGAACTTGAGGGGGGAATCCCTTTTTTCCTCTGTTGTTCGGCGGCCGGGTCTCTTCCTCGTCATCGCTGTGTAGCCCCTTGTCACTCTTTTCGGCGATTAATTTGCCTGCCTGCTTGAATACCCAACAATCTCTGTTGGTGTGGTTAGCTGGCTTTTCGTGGGTTCCATGTATTTGACAGGAGTGGTCGAGTATTCGGTCCAAATTGGACGGGCCCGGAGTGGTTCTTTTGAAGGGCTTCTTCCGTTGACCAGGCTTGGAGCCTCGGAATCCGGCATTGACTGCCGTATCCTCATTGTTGTCGCCGTTAATGCGGTGTTTGTTTTTGTTTTGACGCGACCTGCCATTGCGGTCCTTGGTATCCGGACTGCCAGCGTTTTTGTTGAGGTTGTTGCTGCGAGCTAGCCAGCTATCCTCTCCCGCGCAGAAGCGGGTCATGAGTGATGTGAGGGCTGCCATGGATTTCGGCTTTTCCTGTCCTAGGTGCCGGGCCAGCCACTCGTCGCGGATGTTATGTTTGAAGGCAGCGAGGGCCTCTGCATCTGGACAGTCGACGATTTGATTTTTCTTTGTTAAGAATCGTTTCTAGAATTGCCTGGCCGATTCGTCTGGCTGCTGGATTATGTGGCTTAGGTCATCTGTGTCCGGTGGTCGCACATACGTGCCCTGGAATTGTCGAGGAATGCGGCTTCCAGGTCTTCCCAGCATCCAATTGACTCTGCGGGCAGGCTGTTAAGCCAATGCCGAGCTGGTCCTTTAAGCTTGAGCGGGAGAGATTTGATGGCGTGAAGATCGTCGCCGCGGGCCATATGTATATGGAGGAGATAATCCTCAATCCAAACCGCGGGGTGTGTTGTGCCATCGTAGGATTCGATATTAACGGGTTTAGACCCTTCAGGGATTTGATGATCCATTACTTCGTCAGTGCAGCATAGTGGGTGCGCGGCGCCTCTGTATTGAGCAATATCGCGACGTAGCTCGAGAGAGCATTGTCTGCTGTGTTCGGCCCGGCCGCAGTAGTTGTATCCGGCGCGACGGTATTCGTCGTGGGTCTTGGGGCGCCCACGTGATCCATAGATAGATCTGGATTCTCTTGCCTTGTCCTCCAATATATCCCGCAAGTCCGGCGCGTTCCCCCGTGGCTTCATGCTTTTTGAGCGATGCCGGGGTACGGTTTTGGTGGAGGGCTTGCATGCCTCTCTGTCGCGGCCACGAGGTGGTCGGTCTGCCGTATTATGCGCTGGTGATGCAGGTTTGTACGCTTCCTCCTCTAGTTGGGGGAGCAACTTGTGTTTTGGATAACTTTTGAAGGGGCGTTCGAGTTCATACTCTTCGGCCGCGAGGACCTCAGTCCATCTGTCGGCCAGTAGGTCTTGATCAGCTTGAAGCTGTTGCTGCTTTTTCTTTAGGCTGTGTGACGCCCTCGATTCAATCGTACACTAATCATACATGCAAATGTGTACGATCAATATCAAGGACTCACGGGAAGATATCACAACACAACTCTAGACACAAATTAAAATAATACAAGCTTTATATTACAAGTCACGGGCCTCGAGGGCTCGAATACATCAGCTTGAATACAAACGAGTCAGCGGAAGCAACAATATCTGAGTACAGACATGAGTTAAACAAGTTTGCCTTAAGAAGGCTAGCACAAAAGCATCTACGATCGAAAAGGCAAGGCCTCCTACCTGGGAGCCTCCTAACTACTCTTGGTCGTTGGCGTCCGTCACGTGGTAGTAGGCACCCTCGGGGTAGCAGCAGTCGTCAAAGGTGGCATCTGGCTCCTGGACTCCACCATCTGGTTGCAACAACCAGAAAGAAGAAAGCAGGGGGATAAGGGGGAGCAAAGCAACCGTGAGTACTCATCCAAAGTACTCGCAAGCAAGGATCTACACTACATATGCAACATTATCAAGGGAAGGCTGTATATGTGGACTGGGCTGCAGAAATGCCAGAATAGAGAGAAGGTCTAGTCCTATCGAAGACTAGCATCTTCTGGAAACCACCATCTTGCAGCAAACAAGAGGGAGTAGAGTAGCATAAAGTAAAGCGGTAGCAGTGTTATCAACCTCGGCGAGAGATCCTTTCTCGACTCCCTGCGAGAAAGCAATCCCAGAGCCATACTATCCAGGTATCATCACAATCAAATCCTCATCACCATCCAGTTCTCATCACAAGTATCCAGTTCTAGTTGTATCGATCGGGATACAACTCCAAGTGTCCGTTACCGTAGGACAGGCTATGCATAGTTTAGTTCTTCCCTGCAGGGGTGCACCAACTTACCCACCACGCTCGATTGACTCCGGCCAGACACACTTTCCAGGGTCATGCCCGGCCTCGGCCAAACAATACGCCGCAACCCGACCTAGACTTAACAGAGAGGTCAGCACGCCGGACTAAACCTATGCCCCCAGGGGTCATGGACCATCTCCCCGGAAACTCCTGCACGTTGCGTACGCGGCCGGTGAGTAGACCTAGCTACCTCCTTCAACAAGGCAGGCGCTTGCGCAGTCCAACCCGGCGCGCGCCACTCAGTCGCTGACGTCTATTAAGCTTTGGCTGATGTATACGACGCAGAACGCCCATACTATGCCCACGTGATGGTTAGTGCTATCAGGCCAGAGGCCCCTCGGATCAAATATCCAAATCGTAGTGGATTAGGAACGCGCGGTAACAAGCAGAGACTCACGAAAAAGGTGACCCCGTTGCCCCGTCTCGAGGACTTGCGGCAAGGGCTAAGAATGCCCGGCCACGCCTCGTAATTATCTCACGGGCACCTTCCAGGTCAACCCGTCTCCACATCACTTTCCAAGTAACAGTTGTAAAGTCCAAGTATCCGTGTGTCCAAACATCAAGAGGAAAACCCAAGGAATCACCCCCGGTGGGTTCCACTCAATGTAATCATCAAGGTGAACGTAGAGGAATCACCCTCGAGGTTCACACTTGAGGGGTTGCACGACAGAGCCGTATCGGAAGTGGTTAAGGAGGAAATCACCCTCGATGACCACAACCGAATAGCTACACTACATGTTAACATCAGAAGTGCTGTAGAGGTCTCACCCTCGGCACTCGATAGTAACCCAGCAGTGTCGAGCAACTAAGGGGAAAGTGATGTGCGGTGCCTGGTCTTCAATCCCATTGATCGGGTCTTCAACGATGAAGCAGGGGCAACAAGGACAAGGTGGGGGTCACTGATGGATCACTAACCAACCTATACTAAGCAGTTTAGGATAAGCCAGTAAGGTAACAATAAGCAGGTTACAAAAGGAGGCTATGCATCAGAATAGGAGCAAACAATAACAATAGCAAAATCTAATGCAAGCATGAGAGAATGGAATGGTCGATATTGGGATGATCAAAGGGGGGGCTTGCCTGGTTGCTCTGGCAAGGAGGGGTCGTCATCGACGTAGTCGATCACAGGGGCGGCATCGGTCTCGAGGGTCTACCGGAGAGAAGAGGGGGAAGAAACAGTAAATATAAAGCAGACATAGCATCACAAAGCGTAACATGGCAATATGTTGTGCTGGGTGTGACCTAACGCATGGCTACACGATATAGGTGAAGGGGGAATTCAACCGGGAATGTATTCCCGGTTCCGGACCCGTGTCACACAGATGACCGGAGGGAAATGTTCCAAGTTCAGCATGCTAGAGGCATGTGACAGCTGAACGGACCGCATTTTCAGATTCGTTGGATTTTTCTGAGCAACTTTCATATAGAAAACATTTTCATCTGAGCTACGGTTTATTTTCTATGCATTTTCAAAGATTAAAGCATTTTCAGAAACTAATAAAAAAACAGAAAAGGAATATGATGTCAGCGTGACGTAGGAGTGATGTCAGCATTCAACAGTTCGGTTGACTAGTCAAAACTGACACGGGGGACCCACCTGTCAGCCTCTGTTACTTAACAGAGCTTATTTAAACTAAACTGAGGTTAATTAGCGGATGGGCCCCACATGTTAGTGGCTAATTATTTAAACTAATTACTTTTAATTATAAAAATCATTTTAGTTATTATTTAAGCGGTGGGGCCGGTTCGTTAGTGGCACTGTACCGCCATGTCAGCGTGTTGACTGGGTCAACCCAGTCAACGTGGCCCCTAAGGCCCACTGGCAGTGAGCCAGGGGTCGGGCCCGCCCAGCCACGTCGGCGGCGGCCGGCGTCTCGCCGCCGGCGACGTTAGAACGCGGCGGAGCCGCTCGGGCCTCGTCGGAAACGCGCTAGGTGCGGCCGTTTCGCGTGCGGTTAGCACCGTTCGAACGCGCACACGAAGCCGTGTCGGGTGGTGGTGGTGGTTCGCCCGGGGACGGCCGGAATAACCATCGGCGGCGAGCACGGGCGGCGGAGGCGTTTTGAGTCACGTCGGGAATGGGCTAGGGGGCACGAGAGGGCGAGAGGAAGGGCTGGCCAGGCTCCTGGGAACACTAGGAGCACGATGGAGGGCTCGGACGGGGGCCACGGCAGCGGTGGCCACGACGGTGATGGAGCAGGGCGACGGTGAGCTACGGCGGTTGCGGCGAGCGAGCTAGAGAGGGAGGCGGCCTACGTGAGGGAAGGGAGAGGGGGAGGAGCTCACTGGGTGGGCGCACGAAGGCCCGGCGAGTAACAGGAGCGCAGTGGCCGTGGCCGGAGTCGAAAGCGGCGGCGACGGCGGTCCAGGAGGAAGACGGATCCGGCGCTGGGGTGGCTCCCGCCTTGAGGTTGTTGGTGCAGACGAAGCAGCAGACGGCTGCGGGGCTCGTGGACACATCGGGGCGGCGAGGAGGGCCCGGTGGACGCGGTGGCGCAGCAACGCGGCGGCGACAGTGCGTCGGGGCGAGGTGGATCTGGAGAAGGGGGCGAGGCCAGAGGGAGAGAGGGGAGAGGGGGCGTCCAGGGAGAGTGAGTGGGTGAGGGGAGATGAGGGGAGCCTGAGGCGTCGCCCTTATCCTCTCCCGGTGAGGCCGGCGAGGTGGTCGGGGTCGACCTTGCCCCTGTAGCAACACGGAGCAGAGGAACAGGAAGGGGAGGGAGCGACCGGTGGGGGGGGGGGTCGGTCGGCCTGCTGGGCCAGTTGGCTCGGGTGGGCCGAAGCCCAAGTGGTGCAGGGCTTTCTCTCTCTCCCCTCTACTTCTCTTTTTCTTTTCTTTAATTACCAGAGGAGGAAAAAGTTTATCTGGGGACCTTAATGGTTCAGGAAAAATGTGAAACTGGATAATAAAAGTCCAGTGCATTTTTAGGCACTGCCACAATTATTTTTGGGAGAGGTTTAGATCCATTTGGAATTTTCATAAATGAATTTGCATTTTAAATTGCTGGAATGGACTGTTATAAATGTTAGTGTCCATTTTAGCATAGGAGTGATGTTGTTTTTAATTACATCAAATTGCATTGGAATATTTGCTAAATGATGAACATTTTTCCAGCAACTTTTGTGCAACTTCAAGTTTCACTTATGATTTGAATTTGAATTCAGATGGGAGTTGAAAAGAGATATTGAACAGATGTGATTAAGCATTCTTTAGCCAAAAGATTAGGCTTAATCACAGAGTCTTACTGTAGCATGACACTAGGGGTGTTACAGGCTGTTTGGCATGGCCATTGGCCTGCGTCTGAAACGCTCTTGTTCGACGGGATCCTCTAGCACGACGAATTCGTCGTCATCGAGGCTTGCCTCGTCTCCGGAGGGAGGTAAGTAATTATCATCCTCGACCTCTTCGTCTGCCGCCCTCTCGTGAGGGCTTGCTTTTGCCTCCTCCTGCGCTGGATCGTGCTGGAGGGGGTTGTCTTCGGCACTTTCTGGGGTGTTATTATCTCCTGTGCCGGAATCTCCATTTTTGCTGTGGCGGGATTTAGATCGGCGCCGCTGACATCGGCGCTTGGGCTCTTTCTTTAAGGAATCGGCCTCCGTTGCTTCTTCGCCGTCCCCATCTTTTGGGGTGTCCACCATGTATATGTCGTATGACGAGGTGGTCTTCCAGTGTCCTGTAGGCACTGGTTCTTGATAGTCTCCGGCATCGTCGTCCATACCGTCGATGTCTTCGGAGTCGTAGTCGAGTACGTCGGTTAGATCGTCGACGGTGGCTACGAAGTGGGTGGTGGGTGGGCTCTGAATTTCTTCGTCGTCCGCATCCCAACCATCCTGGCCGTAGTTCGGCCAGGGCTCTCTGGATAGCGAGAGATGCTTCAGCGAATTTAAGATATCGCCGAAGGGTGAGTGCTGAAAGATGTCCGCAGCGGTGAATTCCATGATCGGTGCCCAATCAGATTCGACTGGCAGGGGCGCAGGAGGTTCGGAGTCCGGCAGAGAGTCCGGCACCTCGGAGTCATGAGCTTTATGCGGGACAAGGTAAGTGGTCGGCTCCATCGCCGTAGAAGTTGCAGCTCCCGAGGCGTTGTCCAGCCATCCGTCCTTGATCTGAGCGATCAGCTCCGGACTATGGGTCGGAGCGGATTCGTGTGCGGCCTCCAAGGTGCTGTCCGACGGCAGAGTTAGGTCATGCCCATCGTGACAGCGCGGCACGCTCGGCTGTGGCTCAGATCCATCGAAGATCAAGTCCCCGCGGATATCGGTCGTGAAGTTTAGGCTTCCAAACCTAACCTGATGGCTAGGGGCGTAGCTTTCGATCTGCTCCAGATGGCCAAGTGAGTTAGCCCGCAGTGCGAAGCCGCCGAATACGAAGATCTGTCCAGAGAGAAAAGTCTCACCCAGGACTGCGTCGTTGTCGATTGAAGAGGCCATCAAGCCTATCGATGACGACACAAAGGAACTCTCAATGAAAGCACCAATGTCGGTGTCAAAACCGACGGATCTCGGGTAGGGGGTCCCGAACTGTGCGTCTAGGCGGATGGTAACAGGAGACAAGGGACACGATGTTTCACCCAGGTTCGGGCCCTCTTGATGGAGGTAAAATCCTACGTCCTGCTTGATTGATATTGATATTGTGGATGTTTACAAGAGTGGATCTACCACGAGATTAAGGAGGCTAAACCCTAGAAGCTAGCCTATCATATGATTGTAATGGTTGTTGTTGCGTCCTACGGACTAGAGTCATCCGGTTTATATAGACACCGGAGAGGGCTAGGGTTACATAGAGTCGGTTACAATGGCAGGAGATCTACGTATCCGTATCTCCAAGCTTGCCTTCCACGCCAAGGAAAATCCCATCCGGACACGGGATGAAGTCTTCAATCTTGTATCTTCATAGTCTTGGAGTCCGGTCGATGATGATAGTCTGGCCGACGATAATTCGGCTGATGATGGTAGTTCGGCTATCCGAACACCCCCTAATTCAGGACTCCCTCAGTCGCCCTCCACCACCGGTTGTTAACCCTTGTTCTCTGTTGGCCCTCCGATGGCCACGACCCGTCATTTGGAGCGTTGGGATCTCACATCTCGCTTCAATGTTGTCAAACTTGACCACTGCACTTCCACCACGCAACACTGAGTCGGAGGCTGTGGCACTACACAACAGCGATCTCGCGGCCGCGGTGCTGCCCATGCGACATCAGCACCTACGGCCATGGCACTACCTCAATGTGACAGTGTCCCGGCGGCCTTGGTTCTGCTAGCCTTTCGAAGCTTCCATCTCGAAGAAGAATGAATTGTACTGATTACTTAACGAGTGTGGCAAAAGTTGAATGACGAGCATAGCTTAAATCTGTATCTCCTTCTACTTAATGTACTACTCCCATGTATTCAGCATGACTGGAGCGTGCAGTTGTAATAATAGAAGCTCTGAATTCACAAACAAAAAAGATGAATGTAAAAGTGGTTGTCGACCATTCCTTGTACTCCCTCCGTCCGGAAATATTTGTCGGAGGAATGGATGTATCTAGACGTATTTTAGTTCTAGATACATCCATTTTTATGCATTTCTTCGACAAGTATTTCCGGACGGAGGGAGTACGTATACGATGTTGCATCTCTACACTCTAAAGTCATGATCCAGATGTATTAAAAGAAAGTTGAGCTTATTTTACCACGTAGCCGCCTACCTGGCTATCACATGGAGAAAACAAAATTGAGTTGATTATAGCCTATAGCCACGTTGGAAGATGCACACTCAACAAAAAGACAAAAAAGGAGAAGATGCACTCTCATATTTAGTCGTTTGATCTCTGTTCTTTGGCTTTTGCTTCTTCAGGGGTTCACACTTCAGACCGAACCTAGTTTTCCATGCACTGCTAGGCTACTATGTGGAATCCATACCTGTCAGGTAAGGATGTTAACCATCCGGTACTCGTAGGATATATCACTATCAGGTACAACCTGCAACTGAGGCCATGGCAATAATTTACCATGCAGCGGTGTACTTCTATAGTAATCATTCTGAAAGAAAGTAAAAAACAGTATACTTCTACTACTTCCGAATTTCATTGCGTCTAATCCAGATTAGACAATTACACTCACCTTCATATGATATGAGTAAAATGAAGTACCAACATGTGATCTGAAACAAAAAAAGCATAACTACCAACTCAAGGTCTAAACAAACCCAGACCTTTGCTACTTCTAGTAATTGTAACTATAAGTCTATAACCTATAAAAATTACCATCTGATGAAGTGAAGCACAGTTGTTCTACTTGTGAGTTCTCAACTGAATGCACATATCAATCAAATTAAGATGCTTCACAAAGTACGAAAATGCATTAAGATGCTTCACTAAGTACGAAAATGCACATATCAATCAATGAAACAAATGAACTATTGAAATACTGAACACACTCTGTCCAACTAAATCAAGCGAAGACTAAAAACTGAAATAGAAAGCATAAATTAGCCTAACTGAAAAAGCGGAAAAGTCTGATCTATGAAAGAGAGAAACTATCAAGAACCATAAGGGTCTATTGAGATGGACTAAATAGTTATATTGAATCAAATACCGGCAAATGGTGCAAGCACAATGACTGAAAAAAGGAACAAAAAACTGAAGGAATGAAGAAGAAAGGAACAAAAACTGAATCTAATCAACTGAATGTGACATGAGTGATTTATAACTAATGGACAAAATGTACTACTTACTCTGCTACATTAATGAACAAACACTGAACAACTAAAAGAAACATGATCAAAATGAAACTATGCTTTTCCTAATAGGTGTAGGTCTGCGACAAATGAAACGCGACTGAAACTAAATATGAAAAACTACAAGAAACATTAAACACTTAAAAGAATGATAGACAATACATAGAAAATATGAAACACGCCCGTGGAAATTACAGAAGTACTCAACACACAGAATAACCTAAAAACTAATTCCAGAGATCACACGCGCACGCGCACGCACACGCACACGCACACGCACACGCACACACACACACACACACACACACACACACACACGACACGATCACAACATCATATATATTGAGCGACCATGAACTTCGATACAGATAAAAAATAAAGATCATGAACAATAAATTATATATTTGCTCAAATCTTTATGTCGAGTCCATCTTATTGCACATAAGCTGCAGGTTTGTATGATGAATGCATGTGTTGTTCCTATAATCAGCGAATAGAAGGAATAAATGGGTAGCTTAGCAAGCTTAAGTGTAGTTGTCTGGTCTCTAATTCTCATTGGCAAAATTCCAGCTTAGTCTAACAGCTCAACATCCTTCCCAAACGAACCCACCTATTTGAGGTTTAAAATGTTACAATTTAAATAGAGAAAACATCACACTATTCCCTACTAAGATAAACTACAATATCCTTATACAACAGCTATAAATGTATTCTAGGGACAACAGCTAGCAATGTTAAGACTACATGTGCAGCTGAGAAATTTACTTCAAGTCTCTTGTGACACCTGGTTGAGGTGCTGCTGGACGCATTCTTGATTTTAGCAAGCAATTAATCAAGTATAATTCACAAACATTTGGATATCCAATCCAGCCCAAACCTTCAAACAGAAACGAAGCACAACAGAAAAACTGAATAGGGTAAACAAAATATGATTATCTGGATGGTTTACTTAAATTGAAAATGGATCAAGAAATTATTGACTTTAGACAAGCCTGACAAACAAATCTAATGTAACCAACATGGTGCTTTACCATTCACTTCAAGAAGCAAGAAGTCGAACTATAGCCTATAGCAAACTGAAATCTTTTAGAGTCCAGGATGGGATGCAACAAATTGACCACCATTGGCTCCTTGATCTTGCTGGTTCGGCCGTCAAACAACCTCAGTCTTTCATTAATTTGACCTACTCTTTTCTCCTTGAAAGAATAGACTAACCTACAATTAAGTATTATCAAACAAATTTTCTGAATTGTGTATATGACATCATGCACTAATCTCCCCACTGAAGAAATGCATACATACACTATGTACTGCACAAAACCACACTCATGTCTCTTATAAATACAACGGGAAAAAGAATAGTTCAGTTATAGGACCGAAATTCGTCGTACTGATAACACCAATGGTCTAAAGCAGTTCCAGATATGTAAATTATATAACCTCTGCTGCTTTGTCACGGCCATGAGGACATGTTCTTCTAGTGCAGAAGTCCTTTTGGGGCCAGCCACAAACAAGACGTGTTTGGCACTATGCCTAGGGCATGGCGATTTGCTAGAATAGAAAACAGACACATCAAGCGCAAGCAAGCGGTCTAAGTATAAATCACTGTTCAATTGCAGTAGCAGTGCAGCTGGAAGGAGACCGTCACTGATTTTTGAAGTGAGAGTGCGTGCATGTATACAAAAATGCGATCAGGGAGAAATGAAACAATAAAATAGCTGGCAGATCAAATAGATAGCATAATACAGAGCAAATAAGTTCAAGTGCATACCTCGCCTGCTAGTGTTTGGTAACCTACAACAAGCCTTCCCGAGGAGCAGTCAGCTTGTATCCGACTAGACTATCCGCTAAAGATTTTTAAGGATCGGCTAGAGATGCTCTTACATCCACTAACCAATTGGCTGAAAGTTGACATCCTAAATATTGTGGAATACTCCCTCCGTAAAGAAATATAAGAGTGTTTCGCTCTTATATTTCTTTACAGAGGTAGAATAACTTAACTACTCCATAATATAAGCACCACAACAATGCAGAGTCAGCTGCTACCTTCTACATTAGAAAGAATACGCTATGTAACAGATACTGAAACTGTTCAACAAAATCATGTTTGCCCACTGAGGGATGACGGTCATTTTCAGACATCGAAAGAGTGTGCATGTACATCCATACATATTTACAAAAAATTAGAAAATATAATACAACAGAGGATAATCCGATCATTTCTGATGGACACATCGTCGCCAAGTGTTAGCCAGTAATGACAAAACTTTCAGTCATCATCCTTGAACTCCCTAGTTAGTCAACGAAATTAAGAAACCATCAGACATCTCCTTTGTTCAAGATACATCCATTTATTTGGAATATCGCCACTTAGCCAAAATGTTTGAGGAGAAGAAACAGGTATATTCAATACTTCTATTATCAAGAAGAAGCATAAATGGCAAGGTCCCCGCATGACAGGTTCCTATACCATGTGAGATACACTTAGGAGCATGAGGCTGAACAAAACATGATGCCCGGCTAAATCCGGAATATTAAGACAAGCAGCGAACCAAACACCAAGTCAGTACACGCAAAGAGGAAAATATGGTATTTCTAGCTAGAAAGGAAGTGAGCAAACCCCGAGAAGCATCACATCAGGAACCAAATGTAAAAACCCATCAAGAAGATCATCTAATAAATGGCTCTCCTGATATGTAATTTGCCTGAAGAATGAAGAAATCACATGGGATTTAGGCCCACTGACCAATACATGAAGTAGAAAATGCACAAAATATAAAAAGTAAACAAAATTCCCCATAGAATGAACATCACAATCAGTGGGCATTAACTAAACATGAGGCACACCTAGTGCACCTCCTGCTGGGCGGCAAGGAAGAGGTAGCGGTGACCTTCGAACCTCTTGCTTAGCTAGGGAGGAGATGGTGGCTGGGCGCAGGAGCCACATGAGATTCAAACCTATAGATGTAGCAAAGCCCCAATAATACAATTGCCAAGATGAGAAATGCTAGTTTTCTTAGAGCACTAAGGCCGACGCGTGAACCACCAACAAAAGTGAAACATGAAACAACTATGACCAGATGCAAACAACCATGGCTGGAGAAGATTTGGAGGAAGGGAGGAACACGCACTTTCATCGGTTGAAGAGAAAACCAATAGAGAAGCTGGAAGAAGGCGCAGCGAAGACATAGAACATTAGGAGGCTGAGCAGGAACTGTAGGACAACAATTTAACCTGAACCACACTGAGAAAACATTCTCCAAGTTCCTGAAAAAATCCATGTTCAAATATTAGTTGTCCCACAAATGTTATTTTGTTAAGCTAATACAGACTAAATGAAAACAATAGACTAAAGTACCAAATTGGAGTAGCGTTCCTTCACTCATGGCCGTACTGAATCCATATCCTCTTTGATTACACTTGGTTTGTATCTGCAAAAAAATGGCAGCTTGGTGAAGATTTACAATACAATGCTTCAAAAAAATACTGCATGCATGTTCTTAAATATTGATTTCTAACTATCGAGAATTGAGATGATCTGCAACATGATCGTCTCCCAGATCCCAATCTAATAAGTAGTTTTCAAATAAAAAGAAAACATAGTATGAACATTTGGTTGCTTGGAGTTAAAAAACTTAGTAGTATAAGAGAGGCTTCTCATAGCTCACAAATATCCCGACTAACACCACCTCTTCTCTACTAACACTGCTGCTTCTAGTGTCCAGTAAGAGGAAAAAATACATGTAATAAGATCAATCACTTTCTAGCGAGCTGCACTTCAAATGGATTTATCATCACATCAACTGAAGCAGTGCCACCTTGGCTGGCTTATATTATCCACAGGCTGTAGCTCTATGTTTCAGTATTTTTTTGAAGTTTATCATACCAAAACATATAGCAACATCACCACATGTAGAATTATCATACTTCATATAAAAGTATTACCCTGCACTTCCTTGATGGCTATGTCAAACCCCAAGTTCTTCGAAGGCCCCTATCCGCCGCGGCTCGAAGAGACAAATGACAAGCTTCTTCTCAAGCGGCAGTCCACTAATCAAGCATGGTGTTCACAACTTTGGACAATGATACAAGCAATCAATTTTTGAAATCTAAATGCTTTTTGAACCAGAGAGAGTAATCTTTACCTCTACAATTGCTTGTGTCATCAGTCATCACACACATCAAATATTCTTGGCAAGGGCACATCACACAACATACAGTACCAAATCAATTTAGATTCCAAAACACCACTTGGAAATCTTTTTATTCTTTCCTTTTATTATTATTCCCTCAAGATCATAGCAAGATAACCAAGCCCTCGACTCAAGACTAATCTTTATTATATATAGCTCACAGACTAGATTACATAGAAGGATCATAAAGCAAAACTCAAAACTAAATCATACTAAAACTTTATTCTATTAAATCAAGATATTACCAAAAGGATCGAACTAAGAAAAAAAATAAAGATAGGAGTGTGATGGTGATACGATACTGGGGCACCTCCCCCAAGCTTGGCAGTTGCCAAGGGGAGTGCCTGCTACGTCTTGAGCTTACGTTGGTTTCCCTTGAAGAGGAAAGGGTGATGCAGCAATAGTAGCGTAAGTATTTCCCTCAGCTTTTGAGAACCAAGGTATCAATCCAGTAGGAGGCTCCTCAAAAGTCCCACGCACCTACACAAACAAACAAAGAACTCGCAACCAACGCAATAAAGGGGTTGTCAATCCCTTCACGACCACTTGCGAAAGTCAGATCTGATAGAGATAGTATGATAAGATAAATATATTTTTGGTATTTTATGATATATATTGGAAAAGTAAAGATGCAAATAAAAGTAGATTGAAAGATTATATGATAAAAGATAGACCCGGGGGCTATAGGTTTCACTAGTGGCTTCTCTCAAGATAGCATAAGTATTACAGTGGGTGAACAAATTACTGTCGAGCAATTGATAGAAAAGTGAATAATTATGAGATTATCTAGGCATGATCATGTATATAGGAATCACGTCCGTAACAAGTAGGCCGACTCCTACCTGCATCTACTACTATTACTCCACACATCGACCGCTATCCAGCATGCATCTATAGTATTAAGTTCATAAAGAACGGAGTAACGCATTAAGAAAGATGACATAATGTAGAGGGATAAACTCATGTAATATGATATAAACCCCATCTTTTTATCCTCGATGGAAACAATACAATACGTGCCTTGCTGCCCCTATTGTCACTAGGAAAGGACACTTCAAGGTTGAACCCAAAGCTAAGCACTTCTCCCATTGCAAGAAAGGTCAATCTAGTAGGCCAAACCAAACTAATAATTCGAAGAGACTTGCAAAGATAACTTAATCACACATAAAAGAATTCAGAGGAGATTCAAATATTTCTCATAGATAAACTTGATCATAAACACACAATTCATTGGATCTCGACAAACACACCGCAAAAAGAGTTACATCGAATAGATCTCCAAGAAGATCAAGGAGAACATGGTATTGAGATCCAAAAAGAGAGAAGAAGCCTTCTAGCTAATAACTATGGACCTGAAGGTCCGTGGTAAACTACTCACAACTCATCGGAGGGGCTGTGGTGTTGATGTAGAAGCCCACCGTGGTCGGTTCCCCCTCCGGCGGAGCGCCGGCGAAGGCTCCTAGATGGGATCTCGCGGATACAGAAGTTTGCGACGGTGGAAAGAGGTTTTCATGGCTTGTTCTGATGTTCTCGGGGTACGTGGGTATATATAGGAGGAAGAAGTAGGTCCGTGGCCGCCCGAGGGGCCCACGAGATAGGGGGGCGCGCCCAGTAGGGGGGTGGCGCCCTCCACCCTCTTGGCCGCCTTGGCTGCTTCTTGACTTGCACTCCAAGTCCTCTGGATCACGTTCATTCCAAAAATCACGCTCCCGAAGGTTTCATTCCATTTGGACTCCGTTTGGTATTCCTTTTCTTTGAAACACTGAAATAGGCAAAAAAAACAACAATACGGGACGGGCCTCCGGTTAGTAGGTTAGTCCCAAAAATGATATAAAAGTGTAAAGTAAAGCACATAAACATTCAAAACGGGTAATATAATAGCATGGAACAATCAAAAATTATAGATACGTTGGAGACCTCATATAAAACAGGTAAAAGTGCGTATAATCCATGGACTCACATTAGTCATAAAGAACTCATATACTTATTGCAAAAGTTTTATTAGCCCTCGAAGCAAAGTACTACTACACATGCTCTTAGGGGGGAGGTTGGTAGGAGTTAACCATCGTGCGCCCCCGACCTCCACAAAAGGGAAGGCAATCAAAAGAGCACCCCATGCAATAAATTTGTTACACAATTACCATACGTGCATGCTATGGGACTTGCCAACTTCAACACAAGTACTCTTTAAATTCACAATCACCCAACTAGCATGACTCTAATATCACCACCTCTATATCTCAAAACAATTATCAAGTATCAAATTGATCATAGCATCCAATTCACTTCCTATGATAGTTTTTGTTATACCCAACTTGGATGCCCATCATTCTAGGACCAATTTTATAACCATAGCAAATACCATGCTATTCTAAAAGACTCTCAATATAATATAAGTGAAGCGTGAGAGATCAACAATTTCTACAAAATCAAGCCTCCGCCGTGCTCTAAAAAGTATAAGTGAAGCACTAGAGCAAAATTATCTATCTCAAAAGATATAAGTGAAGCACATAGAGTATTCTAATAAATTCCAAATCAAGTGGGTTTCTACAAAAAGGTGTGTACAGCAAGGATGATTGTGGTAATCTAAAAAGCAAAGACTAATATCATACAAGACGCTCCAAGTTAAACATGTATCATGTGGCGAATAAAAATATAGCTCCAAGTAAAGTTACCAATAGACGAAGACAAAAGAGGGGATACCTTCCAGGGCATCCGCAAGCTTAGGCTTTTGGTTATCCTTGAATATATTGGGTGCCATGGGCATCCCCAAGCTTAGGCTCTGGCCACTCCTTATTCCATAATCCATCAAATCTTTACCCAAAACTTGAAAACTTCACAACACAAAACTCAACAGGAAAATCTCATAAGCTCCGTTAGTGCAAGAAAGAAAAACCATCACATAAGGTACTGTAATGAACTCATTATTTATTTATATTGGTGTTAAACCTACTGTATTGCAACTTCTCTATGGTTCATACCCACCGATACTAGCCATAGATGCATCAAAATAAGCAAACAACACACAGAAAACAGAATCTGTCAAAAACATAACAGTCTGTAGCAATCTGTTACTCTCGAATACTTACGGAACTCTAAAAATCCTACCAAAATAGGAAGTCCTGGGCAATTTGTCTATTGATCTACAGCAAAAAGAACCAACGCAAAATCACGTTTCTGTGAATTAACAAAACTATTTTTGTGCATGCAAAGTTTCTGCTTTTCAGCAGAATCAAATTAACTATCACCATAGGTTATCCTATAGGTTCTACTTGGCACAAACACTAATTAAAACATAAAAACACATCTAAACAGAGGATATATGCAAAATTTATTACTAAACAGAAACAAAAACAAAAAACACAAATAAAATTGGGTTGCCTCCCAACTAGCGTTATCGTTTAACAACCCTAGCTAGGCATAAAAGCGAGGATAGATCTAAGTAGTGCCATCTTTGGCACTCAATTCATAAGTAGTGCACATGATAGATTCATAAGGTAATTTAACTTTCTTTCTTGGAAAGTGCTCCATGCCTTTCCTTAATGGAAATTTGAATCTAATATTCCCTTCCTTCATATCAATAATCCCACCAATCGTTCTAAGGAAAGGTCTACCAAGAATAATAGGGCAAGAAAGATTGCAATCTATATCAAGAACGATAAAATATATGGGCACCAAATTTATATTTGCAACAATGATAACATCATTGATCCTTCCCATTGTCTTTTTAATGGTGGAATCCGCAAGTTGCAAATTTAAAGAGCAATCATCAAGATCATGGAAACCTAGAATATCACATAAAGTTTTTGGAATCGTGGAAACACTAGCACCCAAATCACATAAAGCAAAACAATTATGATCTTTAATTTTAATCTTTATAGTAGGTTCCCACTCATCCTCAATTTTTATAGGTATAGAAACTTCAAAATTAAGTTTTTCATCATAAGATTGCATCAAGGCATCAACGATATGTTTGGTAAAAGCTTTATTTTGACTATAAGCACGAGGAGAATTCACAACGGATTGCAACAAGGAAATACAATCTTCTAGAGAACAATTATGATAATTAAATTCCTTGAAATCCAAGATAGTTGGTTCAATGCTATTTAAAGTCTTGACCTCCCCAATCCCACTTTTACCAAATTTAGCATCAAGATCTAAAAACTCTGAATCATTGGGATGCCTTTTATATAAAGTTGACTCATCTCCAGTCCCATCATTATTAAGATTCATATTGTAAAACAAAGATCTAATGGGGGGCACATCAATACTTTAAGATCTTCATCATTATTTTCATGGAAACTAGAAGAACACACCTTTATAAAGCAATCTTTCTTAGCACGCAATCTAGCGGTTCTTTCTTTGCACTCATCAATGGAAATTCTCATAGCCTTGAGAGACTCATTGATATCATGCTTAGGAGCAGCAGATATAAGCTTCAAAGAATCAACATCAAGCAAGAGTCTATCAATGTTCCTAGCCAAATCATCAACTTCGAGCAATTTTTCTTCAAGCAAAGCATTAAAATTCTTTTGAGAGATCATAAATTATTTCACACTATTCTCAAAATCAGAGGGCATCTTATTAAAATTACCATAAGAATTATTGTAGGAATTTCCATAATTATTAGAGGAATTACTAGGGAACGGTCTAGGATTAAAGTTTCCTCTATAAGCATTGTTTCCAAAACTATTCCTACCAACAAAATTCACATCCATAGATTCATTATTATTCTCAATCAAAGTAGACAAAGGCATATCATTGGGATCAATAGAAGCACTCTTAGTAGCAAACAACTTCATAAGTTCATCCATCTTTCCACTCAAAACATTAATTTGTTCTATAGCATGCACTTTTTTACTAGTAGATCTTTTGGTGTGCCATTGAGAATAATTAGCCATAATATTATCAAAGAGTTTTGTAGATTCTCCTAAGGTGATTTCCATAAACGTGCCTCCCGCAGCCGAATCTAAAAGATTTCTAGAAGCAAAATTTAATCCGGCATAAAAATTTTGTATGATCATCCATAAATTCAAAGCATGAGTAGGGCAATTGCGAATCATCAATTTCATTCTTTCCGAAGATTGGGCAAAATGCTCATGATCAAGTTGTTTAAAATTCATAATATCCTTCCTAAGAGTGATGATCTTAGCGGGAGGAAAATACTTAGAGATAAAAGCGTCTTTGCACTTGTTCCACGAATCAATACTATTCTTAGGCAAAGAAGAAAACCAAACTTTAGCACTATCTCTAAGTGAAAACAGAAATAACTTCAATTTAACAATATCATTATCCGTATCTTTCTTCTTTTGCATCTCACACAAATCAACAAAGTTGTTTAGATGGGTAGTGGCATCTTCACTAGGAAGGTCGGCAAATTGATCTTTCATAACAAGATTCAGCAAAGCAGTATTGATTTCACAAGACTCAACATCATTAAGAGGAGCAATCGGAGTACTAAGGAAATCATTATTATTGGTATTGGAGAAATCACACAATTTGGTATTATCTTGCGCCATAGCGACAAGTAATCCAACACGCAAGCAAACAAAAAGGCAAGCGAAAGAGAGGGAAGATTGGGAAAGAGAGGGCGAATAAAATGGCAAGGGTGAAGTGGGGGAGAGGAAAACGAGAGGCGAATGGCAAATAATGTAAATGCGAGGGAGATGAGTTTGTGATGGGTACTTGGTATGTCTTGACTTGAGAGAAGACCTCCCCGGCAACGGCGCCAAAAATCCTTCTTGCTACGTCTTGAGCTTGTGTTGGTTTTCCTTGAAGAGGAAAGGGTGATGCAACAATAGTAGCGTAAGTATTTCCCTCGGTTTTTGAGAACCAAGGTATCAATGCAGCAGGAGGCTCCTCAAAAGTCCCACGCACCTACACAAACAAACAAAGAACTCGCAACCAACACAATAAAGGGGTTGTCCATCCCTTCATGGCAACTTGCGAAAGTGAGATCTGATAGAGATAGTATGATAAGATAAATATATTTTTGGTATTTTATGATATAGATTGGAAAAGTAAAGATGCAAATAAAAGTAGATTGAAAGCTTATATGATAAAAGATAGACCCGGGGGCCATAGGTTTCACTAGTGGCTTCAGTCAAGATAGCATAAGTATTACAGTGGGTGAACAAATTACTGTCGAGCAATTGATAGAAAAGCAAATAATTATGAGATTATCTAGCCATGATCATGTATATAGGCATCACGTCCGTAATAAGTAGACTGACTCCTGCCTGCATCTACTACTATTACTCCACACATCGACCGTTATCCAGCATGCATCTAGAGTATTAAGTTCATAAAGAACAGAGTAATGCATTAAGAAAGATGACATGATGTAGAGGGATAAACTCATGCAATATTATATAAACCCCATCTTTTTATCCTCGATGGCAACAATACAATACGTGCCTTGCTGCCCCTGCTGTCTCTGGGAAAGGACACCGCAAGATTGAACCCAAAGCTAAGCACTTCTCCCATTGCAAGAAAGACTCAATCTAGTAGGCCAAACCAAACTGATAATTCGAAGATACTTGCAAAGATAACTTAATCACACATAAAAGAATTCAGAGGAGATTCAAATATTTCTCATACATAAACTTGATCATAAACCCACAATTCATCGGATCTCGACAAACACACTACAAAAAGAGTTACATCGAATAGATCTCCAAGAAGATCAAGGGGAACATGGTATTGAGATCCAAAAAGAGAAAAGAAGCCATCTAGCTAATAACTATGGACCCGAAGGTCTGTGGTAAACTACTCACAACTCATCGGAGGGGCTATGGTGTTTATGTAGAAGCCCCCTGTGGTTGATTCCCCCTCCGGCAGAGCGCCGGTGAAGGCTCCAAGATGGGATCTCATGGATACAGAAGGTTGCGGCGGTGGAAGTAGGTTTTCATGGCTTGTTCTGATGTTCTCGGGGTACGTGGGAATATATAGGAGGAAGAAGTAGGTCGGTGGCCGCCCGAGGGGCCCACGAGATAGCGGGCCCGCCCAGTAGGGGGGCGCGCCCTCCACCCTCGTGGCCGCCTCGGCTGCTTCTTGACTTTCACTCCAAGTCCTTTGGATCACGTTCGTTCCAAAAATCACGCTCCCGAAGGTTTCATTCCGTTTGGTATTCCTTTTCTTCGGAACACTGAAATAGGCAAATAAAACAGCAATACGGGTTGGGCCTCCGGTTAGTAGGTTAGTCCCAAAAATGATATAAAAGCGTAAAGTAGAGCCCATAAACATCCAAAACAGGTAATATAATAGCATGGAACAATAAAAAATTATAGATACGTTGGAGATGTATCAGTGCCCATACCCATGTATTTATGTCTCTTTCTTTGGAGGTGGTGATGGTAGAGTTGTTGATGATGTAGGCTTGTCGTCCATCTTCCAAGGCATAGGCTCACCATCATAAAAGGATGATCGAGTCTCCGGGAACCTCAAATCTACATCCAAACTCATCCTCTTGAATCTATATTCATACTCATAGTTTTGGTTTTGCAGGTCATAGATCTGAGCCTGGAGGTGCTCAGTTTTCTCGTGAAGCTTGAAAATGGTCTCCCAGTGTTCTTGACATCTAGCTTGTGGTTGTTGGTGAACTCCATGATCATTATGTGGTTGGCGTCGAGTCCGTGTTCCACCATCTCCTGGCACTTGAAAACTTGTTGTTCCATTGCTTCAAGCCTTGTCTCCGTGCTTCCGGTCCTCCTTGGTCCCTCAACATCGTGGATGTGCAGCAACCCCTCACACATCTCAATGTTTTGAGGATGTTGCAGCACTTCCGCGAGGTAGGGGTTGATGACCTTCTCGAAGAACTTGTCCTTGGGGGCGCTTGGAGATGTCATGGTCATCTAGATCTGTCAGAAAAACAGCTCGAAATAAAGACAGAGGATATTTGCGTGATACGATGGTCAAAACCTTCGGGATATTATATAATGAATTTTTATTGACCAAAAAAAGTATCATGCAAGAAAAAGGAGTCTGGAGAGCACACGAGGTGCCCACGAGGCAGGGGACACGCCCAGGGGGTAGGGCACGCTGATACGTCTCCAACCTATCTATAATTTTTGATTGTTCCATGCTATTATATTACCCTTTTTGGATGTTTATGTGCTTTACTTTACACTTCTATATCATTTTTGGGACTAGCCTACAAACCGGAGGCCTCGCCCGTATTGCTGTTTTTTTGCCTATTTCAGTGTTTTGAAGAAAAGGAATATCAAACGGAGTCCAAATGCGATGAAACCTTCGGGAATGATCTTTTTGGAACAAATACAAACCTGGAGACTTGGAGTGGAAGTCACGCAACAACCGAGGCGGCCACGAGGGTGCCCGGCGCGCCCCCTAGGGCTCGGCGCGCCCCCCACCCTCGTGGGCCCCTCGGGCATCCACCGACCTACTTCTTCCTCCTATATATACCTACGTACCCCGAGAACATCAGAATAGACCCCAAAAACCTAATTGCACCTCCGCAACCTTCTGTATCCACGAGATCCCATCTTGGAGCCTTCGCCGGCACTCCGCCGGAGGGGGAATCAATCACGGAGGGCCTCTACATCATCTCCAAGGCCTCTCCGATGAGTTGTGAGTAGTTTACCACAGACCTTCGAGTCCATAGTTATTAGCTAGATGGCTTCTTCTCTCTCTTTGAATCTCAATACAAAGTTCTCCTTGATCTTCTTGGAGATCTATTCGATGTAACTCTTTTTGCGGTGTGTTTGTCGAGATCCAATGAATTGTGGGTTTATGATCAAGTTTATCTATGAGAAATATTTGAATCTCATCTGAATTCTTTTATGTGTGATTAAGTTATCTTTGCAAGTCTCTTCAAATTATCAGTTTGGTTTGGCCTACTAGATTGATCTTTCTTGCAATGGGAGAAGTGCTTAGCTTTGGGTTCAATCTTGTGGTGTCCTTTCCCAGTGACAGCAGGGGCAGCAAGGCACGTATTGTATCGGTGCCATCAAGGATAAAAAGATGGGGTTTATATCATATTGCATGAGTTTATCCCTCTACATCATGTCATCTTTCTTAATGCGTTACTCCGTTCTTTATGAACTTAATACTCTAGATGCATGCTGGATAGCGGTTGATGTGTGGAGTAATAGTAGTAGATGCAGGCAGGAGTCGGTCTACTTTTCACGGACGTGATGCCTATATACATGATCATGCCTAGATAATCTCATAATTATTCGCTTTTCTATCAATTGCTCGACAGTAATTTGTTCACCCACCGTAATACTTATGCTATCTTGAGAGAAGCCACTAGTGAAACCTATGGCCCCCGGGTCTATCTCTTATCATATAAGCTTTCAATCTACTTTTATTTGCATCTTTTACTTTTCCAATCTATATCATAAAAATACCAAAAATATTTATCTTATCATATTATCTCTATCATATCTCAGTTTTGCAAGTGGCCTTGAAGGGATTGACAACCCCTTTATTGCATTGGTTGCGAGTTCTTGTTTGTTTGTGTAGGTGCGTGGGACTTTTGAGGAGCGTCCTACTGGATTGATACCTTGGTTCTCAAAAACTTAGAGGAATACTTACGCTACTATTGCTGCATCACCCTTTCCTCTTGAAGGAAAACCAACGCAAGCTCAAGATGTAGCAAGAAGGATTTGTGGCGCCGTTGCCGGGGAGGTCTTCACTCAAGTCAAGACATACTAAGTACCCATCACAAACTCATCTCCCTCGCACTTACATTATTTGCCATTTGCCTCTCGGTTTCCTCTCCCTCACTTCACCCTTGCTGTTTTATTCGCCCTCTCTTTCCCAATCTCCTCTCTCTTTCGCTTGCCTTTTTGTTTGCTTGTGTGTTGGATTGCTTGTCGCTATGGCACAAGACAATACCAAATTGTGTGACTTTTCCAATACCAATAATAATGATTTCCTTAGTACTCTGATTGCTCCTTTTAATGATGTTGTGTCTTGTGAAATCAATGCTGCTTTGCTGAATCTTGTTATGAAAGATCAATTCTCCAGCCTTCCTAGTGAAGTTGCCGCTACCCATCTAAACAACTTTGTTGATTTGTGTGAGATGCAAAAGAAGAAAGATACTGATAATGATATTGTTAAATTGAAGTTATTTCCATTTTCACTTAGAGATCGTGCTAAAGTTTGGTTTTCGTCTTTGCCTGAGAATAGTATTGGTTCATGGAATAAGTGCAAAGATGCTTTTATCTCTAAATATTTTCCTCCCACTAAGATCATCTCTCTTAGGAACGATATTATGAATTTTAAACAACTTGATCATGAGCATGTTGCCCAATCTTGGGAAAGAATGAAATTGATGATTCGCAATTGCCCTACTCATGGTTTGAATTCATGGATGATCATACAAAAATTCTATGCCGGATTGAATTTTGCTTGTAGAAATCTTTTAGATTCGGCCGCGGGAGGCACGTTTATGGAAATCACCTTAGGAGAGGCCACTAAACTTCTCAATAATATTATGGCTAATTATTCTCAATGGCACACCGAAAGATCTACTAGTAAAAAAGTGCATGCTATAGAAGAAATTAATGTTTTGAGTGGAAAGATGGATGAACTTATGAAGTTGTTTGCTACTAAGAGTGCTTCTATTGATCCCAATGATATGCCTTTGTCTACTTTGATTGAGAATAATAATGAATCTATGGATGTGAATTTTGTTGGTAGGAATAATTTTGGTAACAATGCTTATAGAGGAAACTTTAATCCTAGACCGTTCCCTAGTAATTCCTCTAATAATTTTGGAAATTCCTACAATAATTCTTATGGTAATTTTAATAAGATGCCCTCTGATTTTGAGAATAGTGTGAAAGAATTTATGATCTCTCAAAAGAATTTTAATGCCATGCTTGAAGAAAAATGCTTAAAGTTGATGATTTGGCTAGGAATGTCGATAGTCTTTCGCTTGATGTTGATTCTTTGAAACTTAGATCTACTCCTCCTAAGAATGATATCAATGAGTCTCTCAAAGCTATGATAATTTCCATTGATGAGTACAAAGAAAGAACTGCTAGATTGCGTGCTAAGAAAGATTGCTTTGTGAAAGCGTGTTCTTCTAGTTTTCATGAAAATAATGATGAAGATCTAAAATATATTGATGTGTCCCCTATTAAATCCTTGTTTTGCAATATGAATCTTAATAATGATGGGACTGGAGATGAGTCAACTTTAGTTAAAAGGCGTCCCAATGATTCAGAGTTTGTAGATCTTGATGGTAAATTTGGTAAAAGTGGGATTGGAGAGGTCAAGACTTTAAATAGCATTGAACCCACTATCTTGGATTTCAAGGAATTTAATTATGATAATTGTTCTTTAGTAGATTGTATTTCCTTGTTGCAATCCATTGTGAATTCTCCTCATGCTTATAGTCAAAATAAAGCTTTTACCAAACATATTGTTGATGCCTTGATGCAATCTTATGATGAAAAACTTAACTTGGAAGTTTCTATACCTAGAAAACTTAATGATGAGTGGGAACCTACTATAAAGATTAAAATTAAAGATCATGAGTGTTATGCTTTGTGTGATTTGGGTGCTAGTGTTTCCACGATTCCCAAAAGTTTATGTGATATTCTAGGTTTCGATGATCTTGATGATTGCTCTTTAAATTTGCACCTTGCGGATTCCACCATTAAAAACCGATGGGAAGGATCAATGATGTTCTTATTGTTTCAAATAGGAATTTGGTGCCCGTAGATTTTGTTGTTCTTGATATAGATTGCAATCTTTCATGTCCTATTATTCTTGGTAGACCTTTCCTTAGAACGATTGGTGCGATTATTGATATGAAGGAAGGGAATATTAGATTCCAATTTCCATTGAGGAAGGGCATTGAGAACTTTCCAAGAAAGAAAGTCAAATTACCTTATGAATCTATCATGAGAGCTACTTATGAATTGAGTGCCAAAGATGGCACTACTTAGATCTGTCCTCGATTTTATGCCTAGCTAGGGGCGTTAAACGATAGCGCTAGTTGGGAGGCAACCCAATTTTACTTTTGTTTTTTGTTTTTGCTTCTGTTTAGTAATAAATTTTGCAACCTTTTGTTTTGATGTGTTTTCATGTTTTAATTAGTGTTTGTGCCAAGTAGAACCTATAGGATAACCTATGGTGATAGTCAATTTGATTCTGCTGAAAAACAGAAACTTTGCGCGCATGGAAATAATTTTAGTAATTCACAGAAATGTGTGTTTGCGTTGATTCATTTTGCTGTAGATCAATAGACAAATTTCCTAGGACTTCCTATTTTGGTAGGAGTTTTAGAGTTCCAGAAGTATTCGAGAGTTATAGATTGCTACAGACTGTTCTGTTTTTGACATATTCTGTTTTTCGTGTGTTGTTTGCTTATTTTGATGCATCTATGGCTAGTATGTAGGGGTATGAACCATAGAGAAGTTGGAATACAGTAGGTTTAACACCAATATAAATAAATAATGAGTTCATTACAGTACCTTATGTGGTGGTTTTTCATTCTTGCACTAACGGAACTTATGAGATTTCCTGTTGAGTTTTGTGTTGTGAAGTTTTCAAGTTTTGGGTAAAGATTTGATGGATTATGGAATAAGGAGTGGCAAGAGCCTAATCTTGGGGATGCACATGGCACCCCAAGATATTCAAGAATAGCCAAAAGCCTAAGCTTGGGGATGCCCCAGAAGGCATCCCCTCTTTCGTCTTCATCTATCAGTAACTTTACTTGGAGCTATATTTTTATTCGCCACATGATATGTGTTTTGCTTGGAGCGTCTTGTATGATATTAGTTTTTGCTTTTTAGATCACCACAATCATCCTTGTTGTACACACCTTTTGGGGGAAGCCCACTTGATTAGAATTTATTATAATGTGCTATGTGCTTCACTTATATCTTTTGAGCTAGATACTTTTGCTCTAGTACTTCACTTATATCTTTTAGAGCATGGAAGTGGATTAATTTTGAAGAAATTTTTGATCTCTCATGCTTCACTTATATTATTTTGAGTGTCTCTTAGAACATCATGGTATTTTCTATGGTTATAAAAATTGTCCTAGAATGATGGGCATCCAAGTTGGGTATAATAAAAAATATCATAGAAAGTGAATTGGATGCTATGATCAATTTGATACTTCATAATTGTTTTGAGATATGAGGATGGTGATATTAGAGTCATGCTAGTTGGGTGATTATGAATTTAAAGAATACTTGTGTTGAAGTTTGTGATTCCCGCAGCATGCACGTATGGTGAACCGCTTTGTGATGAAGTTGGAGTACAATTTTATTTATTGATTGTCTTCCTTATGAGTGGCAGTCGGGGACGAGCGATGGTCTTTTCCTACCAATCTATCCCCCTAGGAGCATGTGCGTAGTACTTTGGTTTCAATGGCTTGTAGATTTTTGCAATAAGTATATGAGTTCTTTATGACTAATGTTGAGTCCATGGATTATACGCACTCTCAGCCTTCCACCATTGCTAGCCTCTCTTGTGCCACGCAAATTTCGCCGGTACCATACACCCACCATATACCTTCCTCAAAATAGCCACCATACCTACCTATTATGGCATTTCCATAGCCATTCCGAGATATATTGCCATGCAACTTTCCACCATTCCATTTATATGACACGCATCATCATTATCATATTGCTCTTTGCATGATCATGTAGTTGACATCGTATTTGTGGCAAGTCCACCTTCATAATTTTCATACATGTCACTCTTGATTCATTGCATATCCCGGTACACCGCCGGAGGCATTCATATAGAGTCATACTTTTTCTAAGTATTGAGTTGTAAATAAATAAAAGTGTGATGATCTTCATTATTAGAGCATTGTCCGAGTGAGGAAAGGATGATGGAGACTATGATTCCCCCACAAGTCGGGATGAGACTTTAGACTTAAAAAAAAGAAAAAAAAGAGAAAGGCCAAAGAAAAAAAGGCCAACTAAAAAAAATGAGAGAAAAAGAGAGAAGGGACAATGCTACTATCCTTTTTACCACACTTGTGCGTCAAAGTAGCACCATGATCTTCATGATAGAGAGTCTCCTATGTTGTCACTTTCTTATACTAGTGGTAATTTTTCATTGTAGAACTTGACTTGTATATTCCAATGATGGGCTTCCTCAAAATGCCCTAGATCTTCATGATCAAGCGAGTTGGATGCACACCCACATAGTTTCTTTTGTTGAGCTTTCATACATTTATAGCTCTAGTGCATTAGTTGCATGGCAATCCCTACTCACTCACGTTGATATCTATTAATGGGCATCTCCATAGCCCGTTGATACGCCTAGTTGATGTGAGACTACCTTCTCCTTTTTGTCTTCTCCACAACCACCATTCTATTCCACATATAGTGCTATGTCCATGGCTCACGCTCATGTATTGCGTGAAAGTTGAAAAAGTTTGAGATTACTAAAGTATGAAACAATTGCTTGGCTTGTCATCGGGGTTGTGCATGATTAAATACTTTGGGTGATGAAGATAGAGCAACAACCAGTCTATATGATTTTGTAGGGATAACTTTCTTTAGCCATGTTATTTTGAGAAGACATGATTACTTTGATTAGTATGCTTGAAGTATTACTATTTCTTATGTCAATATGAACTTTTATTTTGAATCATTTGGATCTGAACATTCATGCCACAATAAAGAATTATGCTAGGTAGCATTCCACATAAAAAATTCTATTTTTATCATTTACCTACTCAAGGACGAGCAGGAATTAAGCTTGGGGATGCTTGATACGTCTCCAACGTATCTATAATTTTTGATTGTTCCATGCTATTACATTGCCCATTTTGGATGTTTATGGGCTTTACTTTACACTTTTATATCATTTTTGGGAATAACCTACTAACCGGAGGCCCAACCCGTACTGTTGTTTTTTTTGCCTATTTCAATGTTTCAAAGAAAAGGAATATCAAACGGAGTCCAAATGCGATGAAACCTTCGGGAACGATCTTTTTGGAACAAATGCAAACCTGGAGACTTGGAGTGGAAGTCACGCAACAACCGAGGTGGCCACGAGGGTGCCCGGTGTGCCCCCTAGGGCTGGGCGCGCCCCCACCCTCGTGGGCCCCTCGGGCGTCCACGGACCTACTTCTTCCTCCTATATATACCTACGTACCCCGAGAACATCAGAACAGACCACGAAAACTAATTCCACCGCCGCAACCTTCTGTATCCGTGAGATCCCATCTTGGAGCCTTCATCGGCGCTCCGCGGGAGGGCGAATCGATCACGGAGGGCCTCTACATCATCTCCAAGGCCTCTTCGATGAGTTGTGAGTAGTTTACCACACACCTTCGGGTCCATAGTTATTAGCTAGATGGCTTCTTCTCTCTCTTTGAATCTCAATACAAAGTTCTCCTTGATCTTCTTGGAGATCTATTCGCTGTAACTCTTTTTGCGGTGTGTTTGTCGAGATCCGATGAATTGTGGGTTTATGATCAAGTTTATCTATGAGAAATATTTGAATCTCCCCTGAATTCTTTTGTGTGTGATTAAGTTATCTTTGCAAGTCTCTAGGAATTATCAGTTTGGTTTGGCCTACTAGATTGATCTTTCTTGCAATGGGAGAAGTGCTTAGCTTTGAGTTCAATCTTGCGGTGTCCTTTCCCAGTGACAGTGATACGTCTCCAACGTATCTACTTTTCCAAACACTTTTGCCCTTGTTTTGGACTCTAACTTGCATGATTTGAATGAAACTAACCCGGACTGACGCTGTTTTCAGCAGAACTGCCATGGTGTTGTTTTATGTGTAGAAAACAAAAGTTCTCAGAATGACCTGAAAATCCACGGAGATAAGTTTTTGAAAATATAAAAAATACTGGCGAAAGAATCAAGGCCAGGGGGCCCACACCCTATCCACGAGGGTTGGGGCGCCCGCCCCCCTGGGCGTGCCCCCCTGTCTCGTGGGGCCCCTGACGCTCCACCGACCTCAACTCCAACTCCATATATTCCGTTTCGCGGAGAAAAAAATCAGAGAGAAAGTTTGATCGTGTTTTACGATACGGAGCCGCCGCCAAGCCCTAATCTCTCTCGGGAGGGCTGATCTGGAGGCTGTTCGGGGCTCCAGAGAGGGGGATTCGTCACCGTCGTCATCATCAACCATCCTCCATCACCAATATCATGATTCTCACCGCCGTGCGTGAGTAATTCCATCATAGGCTTGCTGGACGGTGATGGGTTGGATGAGATTTACCATGTCATCAAGTTAGTTTTGTTAGGGTTTGATCCCTAGTATCCACTATGTTCTAAGATTGATGTTGCTATGACTTTGCTATGCTTAATGCTTGTCACTAGGGCCCGAGTGCCATGATTTCAGATCTGAACCTATTATGTTTTCATGAATATATATGTGTTCTTGATCCTATCTTGCAAGTCTATAGTCACCTATTATGTGTTATGATCCGACAACCCCGAAGTGACAATAATCGGGATACTTCTCGGTGATGACCATAGTTTGAGGAGTTCATGTATTCACTATGTGCTAATGCTTTGTTTCGGTTCTCTATTAAAAGGAGGCCTTAATATCCCTTAGTTTCCACTAGGACCCCACTGCCACGGGAGGGTAGGACAAAATATGTCATGCAAGTTCTTTTCCATAAGCATGTATGACTATATTCGGAATACATGCCTACATTACATTGATGAATTGGAGCTAGTTCTGTGTCGCCCTATGTTATAGCTATTACATGAGGTATTGCATCTGACATAATTATCCATCACTGATCCAATGCCTACGAGCTTTTCACATATTGTGCTTCGCTTATTTACTTTTCCGTTGCTACTGTTACAACTACTACAAAACTATTATCTTTACTTTTGCCACTGTTACCGTTACTATCATACTACTTTGCTACTAAATACTTTGCTGCAGATACTAAGTTATCCAAGTGTGGTTGAATTGACAACTCAACTACTAATACTTAAGAATATTCTTTGGCTCCCCTTGTGTCGAATCAATAAATTTGGGTTGAATACTCTACCCTCGAAAGCTTTTGCGATCCCCTACACTTGTGGGTTATCAAGACTAATTTCTGGCGCCGTTGCCAGGGAGCATAGCTCTATTCTTTGAGTCACTTGGGATTTATATTTGTTGATCACTATGAGGAACTTGAAAGACAAAATAACAAAGATTTTTCCCTCAACTACGAGGGGAGGTAAGGAACTGCCATCTAGCTCCGCACTAGATTCTCCTTCTGTTTTGAGTAAGCTTGCGACACCTAAATCTGCTACTGCTATGAATTCTGATATGTCGCATGTTGTTGATGATGCCACTTCTGCTATGCATGATACTTATGATGAAACTACTTCTGTGCGTGATACTACTTTGCCATTAGGTGAATTTCTTGATGAACAACTTGCTAGGGTTTGAGAGAATTAAATTATTGAAGATGCTATTATTGATGATAGTGATGATGAAAGTTCTCCCCCTGATTATGAATTACCTATTGTTCCTGAGGGTTATGTTATGGAGGAAGAAGCTTCTAGAGCTATCTTTGCTTGCAAAGATAGATATGATCTTAAAAAGTTATTACCTAAATGGAAGCAACAATCTCTTAATGCTAGAATGAAACCTGACCCCGCTTTTGCTACTTCACCTATCTGTGTTACTGATAAGGATTATGAATTCTATATTGATCCTAAAATAATTACTTTGGTTGAATCTGATCCTTTTTATGGCCTTGAATCTAAAATTGTTATGGCTCATCTTACCAAGTTAAATGATATAGCCACCCTGTTTACTAATGATGAGAAGTATCACTATTATTATATCCTTAAGATATTTCCGTTCTCATTAAAGGGTGATGCTAAGACTTGGCTTAATTCTATTGATCCTGGTTGT